>NC_092340.1:80384375-80689821 GCF_046630445.1 Rutidosis leptorrhynchoides | reverse complement strand
TATTATTATAAAGGGGGGTTTTTACCGTTTAATGACCGGTTTGTCGATTTTAAAACTTTAGTCGCAGTTAAAACCAAATGTAAAATATTAAAAATGAATACAAGACTTAAATTAAAGCATAAAGTAAATAACGATAATGAAATTGCGAACAATAAAAGTGCGATAAAATAAACTTGCGATAATTAAAAAGTACGATAATTAAAAGTGCAATTAAATACAATAATAATAAAAATGCGATATTTAGAAGTGCAATTAAATATAAAATAAAGGAAATTAAATATGAAATAAAAGAATTATGCTTATTTAAACTTCCGTAATCATGATGTTTGACGTGTTGATTTTTGTTTTATGCCCATGGGTTAATTGTCCTTTGTCCTGGATTATTTAATATGTCCGTCTGGTTTTTGTCCATAACAGTCCATCAGTCATAAATATAAAATGCGAGTGTCCTCGTCAAATTATCCTTATACCCGAAGTTAAATATTCCAACTAATTGGGGACTTAAACTGTAACAAGATTTTAATACTTTGTTTAATAATTACACCAGGATGTCGACTGAGTGTAACCCAAGGTTTTAATATTTTGTTATCAATTATACCAAGTGTCCTTGTACATAATTTCACCCCTGTTTTAACTATTCTAGTGGCTATTAATCCATTCCCGTGTCCGGTTAAATGAATGATTATTCGTTGGTATAAATACCCCGCCCATCGTGTCCGATCGAGTGTATATGGTAATTTATAGGGACGCCCAATTGTAAATCTTTATATTAACATTAACAAACTATCATTTAGTTAAATAAATATAAAGCCTATTAATAGCCCATAGTCTAATTTCCACAAGTGTCGTTCTTTTGTCCAAACCCCAATTATGGTACAAAGCTCAATTACCCAATTTTAGTAATTAGCCCAACATCATGATTACTTCGTTTTAAATAAGCATAATAATAACTTAGCTACGAGACATTAATGTAAAAAGGTTGAACATAACTTACAATGATTAAAAATAGCGTAGCGTTACACGGGCAGAATTTCGACTTACACCCTTACAATATTCGCTAACATACCCTTATTATTAGAATTATAATTAAATTTAAAATTAAAATATAAATTATAAATATAAATATATCGTATGAATGAGGAGAAAAAAAAGATGATGATTTGCGATCAGAATTCGGTTGCTTTTATAGGAAAATTCGACTTTTGGGGCTCCGCGACTCGCGGTGAAATACTCTTCAAACTCCGCGAGTCGCGGAGAATGAAATTACAGCTCAGTCCCTTTGGAGTCTTTCTTGCCGACGGTTTTTATTATTTATTATAATATATAAATAATTATAAGAATTATTTAAATATTATATTATATTTATGTGCATAGTTGACTTGTAATTTTTAGTCCGTTGCGTCGAGCGTTGAGAGTTGACTCTAGTCCCGGTTCTGGATTTTCGAACGTCCTTGCGTACAATTTAATATCTTGTACTTTGCATTTTGAATCTTGTACTCTTGTAATTTCGAGACGTTTCTTATCAATAATTGGAACCTCTTTGATTGTCTTTTGTACTTTTGAGCTTTTTGGTCGTTTGCGTCTTTAATTCGTCGAATCTGTCTTTTGTCTTCACCTTTTATTATTTAAACGAATATCACTTGTAAATAGAACAATTGTAACTAAAAGCTTGTCTTTCTTGAGGAATAATGCTATGAAATATATGTTCGTTTTTAGGATTATCAAATATTCCCACACTTGAGCGTTGCTTGTCCTCAAGCAATATCGTCTTGAAATACTAGAATCACTTCTTTATTCTTCACACTTTGTACATCAGTGATTTCTATACGGCGGTATAAACAATGGTAGTAACGATATGGTTTACAGTCCCACATGACTATAAAAATTTAGATCCATTAAGGAAATTGGATCTTTATGAAAACATTTGATCTTTTGAAAATTAAATCTAGTTTTTACCCTAGATAAGTTTTCCGGAATAACCCTTTACCGGTGTTTGCAAAATATTTTTGTGGGTTTGGTGGGTTTCAGATTTGAAAATTTTAGCTCAAAACTTGCGGTTTTGTGTCATCCACTTGCTAACCTTGTATTTGGAAAACAACACATCCAGTTTACTTGTCCCGTATATTACCTTTCGGTAAACTACCGTCCGGTTGAAAGGAAAGCGTTGAACAAGCAAATGTTAAGGCAATGTCCCCTGATATGCTTTTAATTATGGTCTATAACGTGTCGGACGCAATTACTATCCTTGGTAGGAGCAATAGTAAAGCTCACCCTTATAATTTTTTTTTCGGTATGGCACAAGGTCCTGTCTTTTACCACTATGCAACCACCGTTCTTACGGTTGACACCTGATTTAGTTCAGGTGACCTAATGAATTCCAGGTGAATTCCTAGGATTTTACGTTCAATGGTAATGAACGCATTGAAAATAGGGTTTTCAGAAAAGAAATTGGTTTGTAATTTTGATCAAAATATTTTCTCGTTCAAGCTCGAGTTTAGATATCATTGAATTCCATGAGTTTGAATTCTCAATCTTTAAGGTCAATCTCAAGGATTGAGTAATATCAGTCTTAAAAGCTGATTTTTAATCTTTAAGGAGATTATCCTTTCTGGGGATCTGATTCATTAGTCTTATCAAGCTAATTTGCACGGCGCCCTCCCCATTTTACGAGACAGATCCTCTCATGGTTAGGATAAGTCTGACCACTTGGCGACCCTGTTTGATGCTGAGGTCCGTGGATTTCCTGCTGATTTTAGAGATGACTTTTCTAGATTTTTCGTCAACCTACAGCTGGTCTGGACGACAACTTCATGACCTAAATCAAGAAGCACGTGTCTTTTTCGGAAGACTTTGCTTCCTTTTAATGATGGAATTGATTCATCGTGTAGACCCATCTTTTCTTTCAAATATATTACAGTAAATTGGGTAAAACAGTTAATTTAGTCCAAAACAAAAGCACCTGCAATAACTTTACAGAAACATGTGATATATAGTTTTTAATTGAATAACTTGGTACATTCTCCCCACACTTAGTTTCTTTCTTTGCCTTTTTATTCTCCTCTATTCCGTTCTTAAATGAATTTTAACATTTTGGTTTGTTTCTCAATTTATGTCCTTTCCGAGGTTACAATAATTTCGGTGTTAAAACCTAGTTTTATCGTTCATAAATATGTATAAACATGATTTTGAGTTCATTTAATTGAAAATTTTGAAAATTTTTACTAGAATTGGGTAGTTAGTATATAAGACTAGGGCTGTTCTTTTTTATCAGAGAGCACTAGATTCTAATACAACTACTGCTTTACTAGTATTTTTAATGGTAACCAAGTGTATAAAGTAAAAATTTTTAAAATCCGAAAGAATTTAACCCCTTCCCACACTTAAGATCTTGCAATGCCCTCATTTGCAAGAAATCAGGAATAATTTAAATTATTGAGGGTGATTTGTGTGAAAATGATTAAATTTTTACCAAAGTTTCCAAATATATTGGCATTTGTTTGCTGAATGATAAATGGTGCACATCATTTGTTCATTCTGTCTTGTTGTTATTTCACATATATTTTGCATCTTGTCGTTAAAATTAGTTGCTTTTGCTGAACTTAATGCCAGTCTTTGAAAATGCGTTGTTTTACCCTGTTGTGTACATAAGATAAACTGCAACCATATATACATATTTTTGAAGTTTGGTATATTACCCCACATTCAAAAATTATTAAAATCTAAGAATAAAAGTTAGACAATTATAAAAACTATTACAATATTAACAAAAGTATTAAACGTATCAATCATTACAAATTACAAAAAAAAATAAGTATACTAGGGATGATACTGGTACCAATAGGGGTTCTAGGCATAACCATAGGTGCTATAGAATGCTTCGGCAGGGTTATACGTAGGATATGGTGGCTGCATCTCTATAGACTAGGGAGGGAAGATGGGTTTCGGTGTAGGAATGTAGTTTCTACCTATATGTTGGCAATGAGCTATGATTTGGTTCTGATGAACTTGCCAATCTTCAAATGCTCTCTGTCTAGCATTTTCGTATTCCTGAAAAGCTATAAACCTTTGCATTTCTTGCATCTCATTCCCCCCTCCTACATTACCTTGCTGTTGGTTTCTCTCCACCTGTGGATGTCTACCATGGTATCGTACTGCGGCGTTATTTCGCCTCTTCAAAACTTTCGCACCATGGTATACATTTAAACCTATAGTATCGCGGGGTTCTGGTTCTTCTACTAATAATCCCCCCCGACTTATATCCACACCGAGATATTCACCAATCAAAGTAATAAAAATACCACCTTCTATTATGCTATGCGGTCGCATCCCCCGAACCATAGCTGATAAATAATAACCCACACAATACGGTATACTTACAGCGCTTTGTGGGTCTCGAATACACATATGGTAAAACAAATCCTGTTCATTTACTTTTTCCTTGTTCTTACCCCTTTGTGTAATCGAATTAGCTAAAAACCTATGTATCACTCTTAATTCGGCTCTATCTATATCCAAATAAGAGTAATTTCCCCCTTTGAAACGGTGATGGCTTGTCATTTGACTCCACACACCGTGTGTATCAAAATTTTCATCTATCTTTCTACCGTTTAGTATCAACCATCTACAATCGGCAGATGCTAACTCCTCAGGCGTATATATACGTAAAGCCTGAGCCATGTCTAGTAAAGACATGTGGCGCATCGAACCGCCTAACAAAAATCTAATAAAAGAACGATCGGTTAAACTAGCTACCCGATCATTCAACTCTATACTACACAACAATTCTTCACACCATACTTTATATACAGGTCTACGCATGGTGAATAAACGTACCCAGTCATTAAAAGTAGAATTACCATACCTCTGTACAAGTAATTCCCTAATTGGACCGGCCAATTCTACAGCTTCTAAGGGTCCCCATTCTATGACCCTCGGTACCTCAACAACCTTAGAATGAAGAGTATGCAAACCCCTTTGATATTTTGGATAATCTATCCAAAGTCTGTCAAATCTCAGGTTCGGGTGCAACTCTTCCAAGTGCATATCGGAAAAGGTCATGACTGGATGAGGTATATCCTGCTTGTAGTAGTTATCCACCTCCTGTTGTTCCGCATTCTCAGCAGGAGCATTACGGGCTTGGGATGAAGATTCACCCCTTTCAGTCTGCAAAATACATCAAACACAATTTCTGTGCATCCAAATATGCATTAGTGTCAGTAAAATCATCAATCAAAATAATTACAATGACATTTTAAACTTAAGCTTATTTTCATATTTTTATCAAATCTACACTTTTTCAAATAAGCATATACGAAAATGTTCGCCAAGTTCATAAGCATTCAACTCAAATAACATGTCAAAATAATCATTACTAGCAATTAAACAAGTTTCAAATGGCATTATCTTTCAAAAATCAAGTTCATGAATTTTAGACTTGAAAAAGTCCACTTTAATTCTCAAAATCATGTTTAGGCTCAAAGTTTGGATCATTTAACTACCTAAACATGTTACACTACTTAATTTAGCAACAATTCATGACAAAAATCGGCCATAACCTGTTTATATCAAAAAGTCCCAAATTGCTCAAGAACACAAACCCTAGATTATTCAAAATTTGAAGTTTAAGGCTTCTAATCATGTTAAATAGCATTAATCTAGGTTATACAAGCATAATACATAAACAATTTAAGCCTAATTACACTAAAAAGCATCAAAATCAAATTGGGGAAAAAATTGCTCAAGAACACTAATTTCGGATTAAATGGTGTTTAGGTGTAGAAATTTACCGTTTTTCTTGAGTAATTCCTAGATAGCATCCTTCTCAACATAATTTTAGTAAAAGATTTGGTGATTAACGGTTAAAAATTGTGATTTTGGGGGTTTTTTCGGGTTTTTCGTGGGTTTTTTTCGCAGTTTGTTTGAGTTGTGGAGTGTGAAACTGAGCTGTTGCAGCTCTTTATTTTTTTTTCTGTAATCCGGTACTCCCGCGACTCGCGGCATTTAAGCCTTCAAACTCCGCGAGTCGCGGAGTTTGCTATATTTTTTTTTTTTTATAATCATAAACTTATGAAACAATTAAGTACTTAATTTTAAAATTTTGTTTCCCTTGTTATTTAGGACGAGGTCGTTTCGGATCGATGTCCTAGTCCGTCCCTCGACAAAATTTTAAAATTTGTCTTTTTGTAGCGATTGTTTTAAAAGCTAAGATTTTTGGGGTTTTTTAATGTTTTTGGCATACTTTAATTCAATGAGATTAAAAATAATGATAATAAAAGTTCTCGCCCCTCTCTCGGGTAAAGCAATTTCGGTTCAAAGACCTAGTCTTCAACTTACGACGAATTTTAAAAATCATATTTTTAACTTAATGAGATAAAGTAAATTTTTGTTTTAAAATTCACACAACTTAAACATAAAATTCAAAATTTATATTATAAATTCACACCAAACTTAAAATTCGAAATGCATAAAATTAAAAATTTATATTTTTTAAAAATTAAAAATTCACACCAAACTTAATTTAAAAATTTATATTATAAATTCATACCAAACTTATATTAATTTTTCAAATATTTACAATTTTAAAAATAATTTTTTTTTTTACAAAGTTTACAATATTAATTTAAGATTTAAATATTAATTTTAAAAACATGGTAAAAATAAAATTAAAAATCTTTTTGGCTTTTTATCCCACTTTAATCAATCAAATATTATCAAAAATATGCGCCCCTCTTTTCGGTAAAGTAATTTCGGTTCCAAAACTTAATTTAACTCATGACGAATTTTTGAAATATTTTGGGTTGATTGTTTAAAGATATTTATACCTTAAGAATAAACGTTAAATTTCGCAGTGATGTAATAAATTTTTTGAATGATATCAATAATTTCGGTCGCCAAACCTAATTTTATTCAATACCAATTTAATACTTTTTAGCGAACAAATTAGCGTTTATTATCAAAAGGTTAAAAATAAAAATAAAAATAAAAACTGTACAGACATACCTGTGGAATAGATTTCTTAGTTATATGATCTATCCCATTCATAAGATAGTCGGTTTAATTGGTTTTCCATGGCTACTTAGGCGTAACCTCGAGCATTCAGTGTCTTTTCTTCTAAACATATGAACGGTCCGTCTCTGCATAAAGTAACAAATTCGGTATTTGAATAGGTTTGATTATTTGAACATTTACCTCCATGTGACCATTTTCTGCATTTGTGACATCTTTCTAGGTGTCGTGCTCTTCTTTTCGCTGCGGATTTTGATTTTCCTTTACCAAATTGTAACTTATTATCTTCGCATCTGGATTCTTTTCTAACTCCGTCCATTCTTTCTCTGATTACTGATACTATTTCACTTGGTAGTATGTCATTATTTCTTTTAGTGATCAAAGCGTGTAGCATTAGACCATGGTTTAGTTCACAGGCAGTCTTCATTTTGTAAAAACCTAAAAAAAATAAAAATTCAGAATGGGGGGGAGAAGACTAGTTCTTTTGGGTCTGCTAGGGAAAGACCATTCGGGTTCCATTTTTGAGAACTACACGAAAACAGACAATCTAACTCTATCAGAAATACATATTATCCTTTAAAGACTTGATTCTCCCCACACTTAGTTAGCTGTGGTGTCAAAATTGTGATTAACTTCGTTGTCGACTTCCATCGGACCATGTATGTAATGTTTAACTCTGTGACCATTAACTTTAAATTCAATCCCATTTGAATTTATTAATTCTATCGTTCCGTATGGGAAAACTCTTTTGACTATGAATGGTCCAGACCATCTTGATTTCAATTTTCCAGGAAATAGCTTGAATCGTGAATTGAAAAGAAGAACTCTGTCTCCTTCTTTAAATTCTTTTGAACTTCTGATTCTTTTATCATGCCATTTCTTCGTTCTTTCTTTATAGATTAACGAATTTTCGTATGCTTCATGTCTTAATTCTTCTAATTCGTTTAGTTGACTTAATCGTAGACGTCCGGCTTCATGTAAATCAAGATTACATGTCTTCAAAGCCCAAAATGCTTTGTGTTCAATTTCTACTGGAAGATGACATGCTTTTCCATAAACAAGTGTAAAAGGTGTGGTTCCAATTGGAGTTTTGTAGGCTGTTCTAAAAGCCCAGAGTGCATCCTCCAATTTAATGGACCATTCCTTCGGATTTGATCCTACGGTTTTCTCTAGAATACGTTTTAAAGCTCGGTTGGTATTTTCAACTTGTCCACTTGTTTGTGGATGATATGCGGTGGAGATTTTATGAGTTACTCCATATCTTTTAAGAACTTTCTCAAGTTGATTATTACAGAAATGAGTACCCCGATCACTTATTAAAGCTTTCAGTGTTCCAAACCTTGCAAAAAGACGTTTTAAAAAATTGACTACAACTCGTGCATCGTTAGTTGGGAGAGCTTGTGCTTCCGCCCATTTAGATACATAATCAATGGCTACGAGTATATATAGATTATTATGAGATTTTAGAAATGGACCCATAAAATCAATACCCCAAATGTCAAATACTTCACATACTTGAATGACATTTTGTGGCATTTCATCACGTTGACTTATTTTTCCGGCCCTTTGACAAGCATCACAGGATTTGCAAAGAAGGTGTGCGTCTTTGTAAATTGTAGGCCAATAGAATCCAGCATCATAAACTTTTCTTGCTGTTAGTTGAGGCCCATAATGCCCTCCTGTTGGTCCTGTGTGACAATGGTTTAATATTTTACTAGCTTCATCTCCAAATACACATCGGCGTATTATTCCATCGGGACAACTTTTAAACAGATGTGGATCTTCCCAAAAATAGTGTTTTATATCACTGAAGAATTTCTTTCGTCTTTGGTACGTTAATCCTTTTTCAAGGAATCCACAAACTAAGTAGTTTGCATAGTCTGCAAACCATGGGATTTCTTTATAATCTATTTTCAATAGATATTCATCAGGAAAGTTGTCTTTTATGGCTGATTCATTTAGAACTTCTAAATCGGGATTTTCAAGACGAGAAAGATGATCAGCGGCGAGATTTTCTGCTCCTCTTTTATCTCGAATTTCAATATCAAACTCTTGTAAGAGTAAGATCCAACGGATTAATCTTGGTTTAGCATCTTGTTTTGAAAATAGGTATCTAAGAGCAGAATGGTCGGTATAGACCACCGTTTTTGCTAGAACGAGATATGATCGAAATTTGTCAAAAGCAAAGACAATAGCAAGGAGTTCTTTTTCAGTAGTTGTATAGTTCGTTTGTGCTCCTTGTAATGTCTTACTAGCATAATATATAGGTTGAAATTGTTTTTCAATCCTTTGTCCTAAAACGGCTCCCATTGCAAAATCACTTGCATCGCACATTAGTTCAAATGGTAGATTCCAATTTGGTGTTATCATGATCGGCGCATTAGTGAGTTTCTCTTTAAGAATATTAAAAGATTTAATACACTCATCTGAAAAGATGAATGGAGCATCCTTTTCTAGGAGTTTATTCATAGGAGTGGCAATTTTTGAAAAATCTTTTATGAAACGTCGGTAAAAACCGGCATGCCCTAGAAAACTCCTAACTCCTCTAACATTGGTGGGATGTGGAAGTTTAGCAATTACATCTACTTTAGCTCTATCCACTTCAATTCCTTCTTTTGAAATTTTATGTCCAAGAACGATGCCTTCTTTAACCATGAAATGGCATTTCTCCCAATTAAGTACTAGATTTGATTTTTTGCATCTAATTAGCATTCGTTCCAGATTAACTAGACATGATTTAAATGTATCACCGAAGACTGAAAAGTCATCCATGAATACTTCCATGCATTCTTCTATCATGTCGTGAAAAATCGCCATCATACACCTTTGAAAGGTTGCAGGGGCGTTACAAAGTCCAAATGGCATGCGTTTGTAAGCAAAAGTACCATAAGGGCACGTGAATGTGGTTTTCTCTTGATCTTCGGGTGCTATTGGAATTTGAAAATATCCGGAAAATCCATCTAGAAAACAATAGTAACTATTTCCGGCTAATCTTTCCAACATTTGATCTATGAAAGGTAAGGGAAAGTGATCTTTTCTGGTGGCGTCATTTAATTTTCTATAATCAATACACACACGCCATCCTGTTACAGTCCTAGTAGGAATAAGCTCATCTTTTTCATTTGTGATGACAGTCATGCCACCCTTCTTAGGCACGCATTGAACTGGGCTTACCCATGGACTATCAGAGATTGGATAAATTAAACCTGCATCTAGCAGTTTAATAATCTCTTTCTTAACTACATCTTGCATATTAGGATTTAGTCTTCGTTGGCGTTGCACATACGTTTTATGACCTTCTTCCATAAGGATTTTATGTGTGCAATATGAAGGACTTATTCCTTTAATATCATGAATCTTCCATGCAATGGCTGGTTTATAAGCTTTCAACACAGAAATGAGTTGTGATTTCTCATTTTCAGTAAGAGAAGACGATATTATTACAGGTAATTCAGATTCACCATGTAAATAAGCGTATTCCAAATGGTTTGGAAGTGGCTTTAACTCTAATTTCGGAGGTTCTTCTATCGATGATTTGTATCGATATCTGTCTTCTTCTTTTAGCATTTGAATTTCTTCTGTTGTTGGTTCATATCCATTAGCTATAAGTGTAGCTAACATTTCAGCTTCATCAATTGGTTCATTACCTTCTCCTAAAGAACATTCTCCTGTTCCTTGTAATTCTGGAAATTCTTCTAATAATTCTGCATGTGCATCTATAGTTTGAATATAATAACATGTATCATCTGCAGATTGTGGTTGTTGCATTGCTCTATCAACTGAAAAGGTAACACTCTCATCCTCTATACTTAGGGTCAGTTTCTTACCGAACACGTCTATCATTGCTTTAGCCGTGTTTAAGAATGGTCTTCCTAATATGAGAGGAACTTGAGAATCTTCTTCCATGTCCAAAACAACAAAATCTACTGGAAATACTAAAGTACCAACTTTAACTAGCATGTTCTCCATTATCCCTCTAGGATATTTTATTGATCTATCGGCTAGTTGTATGCTTATTCTGGTTGGTTTCAATTCTCCAAGGTCTAGTTTAGTGTATAGTGAATACGGCATTAGATTTATACTAGCACCTAAGTCTGCCAATGCTTCTATTGAACTAAGACTACCCAGAAAATATGGAATTGTGAAACTTCCTGGATCAGATAATTTTTCTGGTATCTTATTTAACAGCACTGCTGAACAATTAGCATTCATAGTAACAGCCGAGAGTTCTTCCATTTTCTTTCTATTTGAAATTAGATCTTTCAAGAATTTAGCATATCTAGGCATTCCTGAAATCACATCAATGAAAGGAAGATTTACATTTATCTGTTTAAACATATCCAAGAATTTGGATTGCTCGGCTTCAAGTTTCTCTTTCTTCATTTTACTCGGGTAAGGAAGTGGTGGTTGGTATGGTTTAACATAAGGTTTATCCTTAACTGTGTTATCTTCATTAACCTTTTCAACAACCGGTTCTTTTTCCTTATCTTGATCAGGTTGTGGTTCTTGTGGAGTAGGAATGGCTTCATCAGAAGTTAAAGGTATTTCAGGTGGTTTAAGTGTTGTACCACTTCTTGTGGTAATGGCTTTAGCTGTTTCACTCCGGGGGTTAGTATTTGTATCACTAGGTAGACTTCCCGGTTTTCTTTCACCTATTAACCTTGCTAGGTTACTCACTTCTTGTTCCAGATTTTGAATAGAAGCTTGTTGATTTCTAAATGCTTGAGCATTTTGTTCATTGGTTTGTTTCTGAGATGTGAAAAACTGCGTTTGAGTTTCAACTAGCTTCGTCATCATATCTTCTAAATTTGGCTTTTTATCATCGGTTTGTTGTGGTGGTTTGTTTTGAAAATTAGGTCTTTGCTGATTATAAGTATTATTGGATACTTGTTGATTGCTAGGACCTTGTTGGTTGTTGTATGGAATATTTCTGTTATAATTCTGGTTTTGATTGTAAATCGGTCTTGGCGGTTGATAATTATTCTGATAATTATTTCCAGGCCTTTGGTTTATGTATGAAATATTCTCTCTTTGTTCCATTGTTAATTCAATACTGAGACAATCTTTTGTCAAATGTGGTCCTCCACACTGCTCACAACTAATTCGTATTGAGTGAATATCTTTAGTCATCTTTTCCATTCGTCTCTCCACAGCATCTATCTTTGCGGAAATGGAATCTAAGTCATGGCTAGAATCGGCTCTAGCTGCTTTAGATGATCTAACGATGTCTTTTTCTTGGTGCCACTCATGTGAGTGGGAAGCAGTATTATCAATAATTTTGTAAGCATCAGTTTCGGTTTTCTTCATAATAGAACCACCAGCTGCTATATCTATGTCTTTTCTTGTAGTGATGTCGCATCCTTGGTAGAATATTTGTACTATTTGACAGGTGTCTAAACCATGTTGCAGACATCCTCTTAACAACTTTCCATATCTAGTCCACGCCTCATATAGAGTTTCATTTGGTTTCTGTGTAAACGTAACAATTTCTGCTTGAAGTCTTACGGCTTTAGATGCAGGAAAGAATTGTTTAAGAAATTTGTCAACTAAAACGTCCCATGTATCGATCGCCCCTTCAGGTAACGATTCCAACCAATCTTTGGCTTCTCCCTTTAAAGTCCAGGGAAATAACATGAGATATATCTGTTCATCCTCCACTTCTCGGATTTTAAATAGTGTGCAGATCCTATTAAAGGTACGTAGATGTTCATTTGGATCTTCCTTCGGCGCACCACTAAATTGGCATTGATTAGTCACCATGTGTAGAATTTGTCCTTTGATTTCATAATCTGGCGCATTAATGTCTGGATGAGTAATTGCGTGACCTTGGCCAGTGCGTTTAGCTCTCATTCGGTCTTCCATACTTAAAGGTTCCAGATTCTCCATAATTGAATTTGTTGAATCGGTATCACTGGATGATTCTGATTTAATGGTTCGTTCCTCAACAATCTCTGTTTGAATGATTGGTGGCTCCGGAGGAAAGTTTAATGGTTCAGGATCTACGAACCGTTCCTGAATATTTTTCGGATTCTCAATTGTGAGGTCGGGTTCAAAAAATGGATTATCGGAAATTTGAACTGAAGTACTTGGTCTACTGGATGACGATTCTAAAGAAAAATCAACGGCGGTTATATTTGCTAAATGTCTTGATCTAGTTACAGGTGGTGAACGTACAAAAGGTGGTGAACGTCTTGCTCGGTGCATTCACTGAATATCCTATTAGTTTTAAAAAGGAAAGAAAAATTATAATAAGTTATCCAATCAATAGACTTTTCTGATTTTGCCCACGTTTCGAATAGCCAAAAGATGCAGCAGAGGGGCAGGATTCGTTTGGTCTCAATATAATTGAGGACTGTTTGGCTCCAATAACCCGGTCCACGTACAAATCCAACTATTACTACGAACCAGAAAATTTTGATGTCTATCAATTTAACAACTCAAAATAAATTTTCGTAATTTTAAGAAATTTAGATAAGAAGTAGAATAAAAATCTATGTCCTAAAACTAGAATAGC
The DNA here is from genome assembly GCF_046630445.1 of Rutidosis leptorrhynchoides. Lineage (NCBI taxonomy): Eukaryota > Viridiplantae > Streptophyta > Magnoliopsida > Asterales > Asteraceae > Rutidosis > Rutidosis leptorrhynchoides. The sequence continues at coordinate 80,676,302 of NC_092340.1, read as the reverse complement.
GAGAAATAAGAAAGAAAAAGAGTTCGTCGAAAAAGGTCGAAAAAGAAAAATGGTTGAAAAATAAAAGGTGACGAAAAAATAAAAGAAACTTATAAAACTTAAAAATACTTGACTAACCTAACCTTATTACTACAACTAACTTAAAATTATAATCGCAAATTGAAATTACTAATTGGAATGATAATTGATACATAGGTAAAAGTCGTCTAAAAATATTAAAGCTTACAGGAAAAACTAAATCCCAAATGGAAATAACTTAAAAAGAAACTAAAACTTAAAAAGGCGTCGCAAAATTCTAAAGCACCTAAATCTTAGTCTAAAGAAAAAACACTTAAAGAATTTTACGGCAAAGCCTAAAAATCTAAGAGTAAAAATAACTATAGCAAAAACTAAGTTTAAAACTAAATATGAGCTAAAAATACAAATATTATGCTACAACGATTAAAAAGGGACAAAATATAAAAATATACAAAAAGTTGTAAAAAGTACAATTTTTATAAAAATATTATTTTTATATTATTTATTTAATAAAACTATTAATTTAATATTTTAATTAAACTAATTAAACAAAATAATAATAAAAACTAAAATTAATACTTAATTAAAATCTAATTAGGGTTTTATATTAATAATTATAATATAATCCGTAATTAATGTGAAATTAGGGTTCTGTCAGCGTGTCAGAGCAGCTCCGCGACTTGCGGTATTCAAAGCTTCAAACCCCGCGAGTCGCGGGGTTCCAAAATTCAGCTGACATGTTATTTAAATTAGACGCGTTTTTCTTTATTTTTTTTTTTTTTTTTATATATTAGCGTTGCGCTTCCGGCGTTTAGAAAGTTCCCCGGCAGCGGCGCCAAATACTTGATGTGTGCAGCGGGGTGTACGAAATAGTATTAATTTAAATACGAAATACGACGAAATATTACACAAGTTTTAATTATTTATAGAATGGATATACTTAAACCTTGCTACAACACTATAGGCAGTGTACCTAATCGTAGAGTAGTGTAGTTTTTAGTAAGTCCGGTTCGTTCCACAGGGAAAATCTTTAAACAAAGCTTAACGCTATATTAGTTTACTTTTATAAAAATACAAATATATATATATAAGTAATATTATTATTATAAAGGGGGGTTTTTACCGTTTAATGACCGGTTTGTCGATTTTAAAACTTTAGTCGCAGTTAAAACCAAATGTAAAATATTAAAAATGAATACAAGACTTAAATTAAAGCATAAAGTAAATAACGATAATGAAATTGCGAATAATAAAAGTGCGATAAAATAAACTTGCGATAATTAAAAAGTACGATAATTAAAAGTGCAATTAAATACAATAATAATAAAAATGCGATATTTAGAAGTGCAATTGAATATAAAATAAAGGAAATTAAATATGAAATAAAAGAATTATGCTTATTTAAACTTCCGTAATCATGATGTTTGACGTGTTGATTTTTGTTTTATGCCCATGGGTTAATTGTCCTTTGTCCTGGATTATTTAATATGTCCGTCTGGTTTTGTCCATAACAGTCCATCAGTCATAAATATAAAATGCGAGTGTCCTCGTCAAATTATCCTTATACCCGAAGTTAAATATTCCAACTAATTGGGGACTTAAACTGTAACAAGATTTTAATACTTTGTTTAATAATTACACCAGGATGTCGACTGAGTGTAACCCAAGGTTTTAATATTTTGTTATCAATTATACCAAGTGTCCTTGTACATAATTTCACCCCTGTTTTAATTATTCTAGTGGCTATTAATCCATTCCCGTGTCCGGTTAAATGAACGATTATTCGTTGGTATAAATACCCCGCCCATCGTGTCCGATCGAGTGTATATGGTAATTTATAGGGATGCCCAATTGTAAATCTTTATATTAACATTAACAAACTATCATTTAGTTAAACAAATATAAAGCCTATTAATAGCCCATAGTCTAATTTCCACAAGTGTCGTTCTTTTGTCCAAACCCCAATTATGGTACAAAGCCCAATTACCCAATTTTAGTAATTAGCCCAACATCATGATTACTTCGTTTTAAATAAGCATAATAATAACTTAGCTACGAGACATTAATGTAAAAAGGTTGAACATAACTTACAATGATTAAAAATAGCGTAGCGTTACACGGACAGAATTTCGACTTACACCCTTACAATATTCGCTAACATACCCTTATTATTAGAATTATAATTAAATTTAAAATTAAAATATAAATTATAAATATAAATATATCGTATGAATGAGGAGAAAAAAAAGATGATGATTTGCGATCAGAATTCGGTTGCTTTTATAGGAAAATTCGACTTTTGGGGCTCCGCGACTCGCGGTGAAATACTCTTCAAACTCCGCGAGTCGCGGAGAATGAAATTACAGCTCAGTCCCTTTGGAGTCTTTCTTGCCGACGGTTTTTATTATTTATTATAATATATAAATAATTATAAGAATTATTTAACTATTATATTATATTTATGTGCATAGTTGACTTGTAATTTTTAGTCCGTTGCGTCGAGCGTTGAGAGTTGACTCTAGTCCCGGTTCCGGATTTTCGAACGTCCTTGCGTACAATTTAATATCTTGTAATTTGCGTTTTGAATCTTGTACTCTTGTAATTTCGAGACGTTTCTTATCAATAATTGGAACCTCTTTGATTGTCTTTTGTACTTTTGAGCTTTTTGGTCGTTTGCGTCTTTAATTCGTCGAATCTGTCTTTTGTCTTCACCTTTTATTATTTAAACGAATATCACTTGTAAATAGAACAATTGTAACTAAAAGCTTGTCTTTCTTGAGGAATAATGCTATGAAATATATGTTCGTTTTTAGCATTATCAACCGCGTTTTAAACTTGTGTTTTTGCAGGTATTTCGTGTTATAAAAATAATGACCAATATTAGATACTTGAGACTTTTTGTTATAAACTTAATACACTTATATTAACTATTTCATATAGTGTGGTGTGTTCTAAAGTGGTAATTTTGTATAAGTATAAACTATGTAATTTAAACCGCCCGTTTGGACACTTGACCCGTTTGAGCCTAAAAATGTCAAAATGGGAAACGGTCAACTTGGACACGTCTGATATATCAATTTAAGTAAGTTTGAAGATTGTAATGTTTTAAAAATGAGTTTTGGCATGTTTTGGTCAAAATGGGTATTTATGACCCATTTGGGTCATACGTGTCTACTTTGACCAATATGCGAAATTTTGAGGATCAAAGGTATATAACACGTCTAAAATATCATTTTTAAACTTATGACATGATTTTTACATGCTCAAGTATTATAGTTTGGAATTTGAGTTGTCAATGGAAATTTTTTTATTATTTTAGTGAAAGTGTCAAAATGACTCTCGTGCTCACTTTGTAGGCTCGTAAATTGTAAATGATTAAGTTATGGTGAAAGCTATTAATTGGGTCAGAAATTAGATATGAGATGCTTCAAAATGATATAAGATATGTATGATTTTGTCGAGTCAAAACTAGTTTAAAACGAGCATGAAAACAAGATGTTGGGGCTGACTTTTAGTCTTGGTTAAGTGTCAAAAATGACTCTTGGGCCTACTTTGTGGACTTGTAATTTGAACTCCGTTAAGTTTGGATAAAAATTATTATTTGGTATTGAAAGTATTTACGACAAGCTTTAAAATGATATATTATATGTATGATTTTGTTGAGGCTAAATAGGTTTAAAACAAGCGTGAAAATGGGTAATTGTTGCTGATTTAGAACATTTTATCAGCAGTTTATGTTTCGGGAGACTGTTTTCGCGATGCCATAACTTTCAAACCGTAACTCCATTTTTGTCAAATAAACTGTTTATAGAAAGGTGGGATGACATACTTTCCAATGGTCATGACCTAAGGTATGATATCGAATTTAGTGGGACCCGGAATTAGCTACAAAATACCTAAAAATACATATATGTAAATAATATTTTTTCTAAGTAAAAATGAATAACTTAAGTTTGACCTATGTTTGACTATTTGACCAACTTGTGTAATATTATGAGATTGTTGACTTGTGTTAACCATGTTGACTGTGTTTGACTTGCGTTTGACTTATGTTTGACTTACTTTGACTTGCGTTGACTTTTGTTGACTTTTGCTAAATTTATGAGTCGGACTTGAGCAATAGGACTATACTTACCCTATGGACCGACCTAGCTTATTAGACACTTATTGACCAACATATGTTCCCTAGGTTGAGGTCTACAGTTACTTGCATTCCGATATTCGATCACATCTCTGTGATTTATTTCAGAAGTTATCAGGTGAGTTTCATTTGCTCCCTTTTTAATTGCTTTTGCAATCTATATTTTTGGGCTGAGAATACATGCACTCTATTTTAAACGCAATGGATACAAGTACATACTAAATTCTACACTGAGTTTGAACCGAAAATCCCTTAGTTTTGGTAACTAGTAACTGTCGGTTATAAGAACTGGTGGGCGCGAGTAGTTATATATGGATCCATAGGGCTTGACATCCCCGTCTGTTCCAGGTATAGAAACCCTAGCCTGAACTATAAAATAGACGTATACTATTTGAGTTTAGTACACGTTGGATTGCGTGTATTGTACATGATGGTTGCATGTATGTTAAAACAGGGGTACTTATTATATAGACGTTAAAGTTTAGTTACCAGAGTGCTCAATTTCGTAGAATATTTTAATAAACATTTTGGATGAAATAACTGAAATCTTGTGATCCACCTTTATATACAGATTATGCGCAATATTAAACTATGAACTCACCAACCTTTGTGTTGACACTTTTAGCATGTTTATTCGCAGGTGTTAAAGTGCTTCCGCTGTCTGCTTGTTATCTGCTCAAGGTGTTGCATGGAGTCTTTCATGCCATATTTTCAAAAAGACATTGCATTCAAAAATTATTGTTATTATCTATTATTAAATAATTTGACAATTTAGTTATTTTGTATAAGTTGACATATATATTTGAGAAATGTCTACATTTTTGGTAAACTTTCTATGTATAGAAAGTATGTCATTAAAAATGAATGCAATGTTTATCAAAACGTATCATATAGAGGGCAAAACCTCGATGTGGGACCGTAGATAACGTGCCGCGTCAATAGCAATTTTGGCGGGTCGTTACAAGATGATAGGTCGAAACATTGTATACGTGTCTATGGTATCTCAAGATTACATAATATACAATACAAGTTGATTAAGTTATGGTTGGAATAGATTTGTTACCAATTTTCACGTAGCTAAAATGAGAAAAAATTATCCAATCTTGTTTTACCCATAACTTCTTCATTTTAAATCCGTTTTGAGTGAATCAAATTGCTATGGTTTCATATTGAACTCTATTTTATGAATCTAAACAGAAAAAGTATAAGTTTATAGACGGAAAAATAAGTTACAAGTCATTTTTGTAAAGGTAGTCATTTCAGTCGAAAGAACGACGTCTAGATGACCATTTTAGAAAACATACTTCCACTTTGAGTTTAACCATAATTTTTGGATATAGTTTCATGTTCATAATAAAAATAATTTTCCCAGAATAACAACTTTTAAATCAAAGTTTATCATAGTTTTTAATTAACTAACCCAAAACAGCCCGCGGTGTTACTACGACGGCGTAAATCCGATTTTACGGTGTTTTTCGTGTTTCCAGGTTTTAAATCATTAAGTTAGCATATCATATAGAACATACGCTTAGTTGATTTTAAAAGTCAAGTTAGAAGGATTAACTTTTATTTGCGAACAAGTTTAGAATTAACTAAACTATGTTCTAGTGATTACAAGTTTAAACCTTCGAATAAGATAGCTTTATATGTATGAATCGAATGATGTTATGAACATCATTACTACCTCAAGTTCCTTGGATAAACCTACTGGAAATGAGAAAAATAGATCTAGCTTCAAAAGATCCTTGGATGGCTTGAAAGTTCTTGAAGCAGAATCATGACACGAAAACAATTTCAAGTAAGATTTCCACTCGAAATAAGATTGTTATAGTTATAGAAATTGAATTAAAGTTTGAATATGATTATTACCTTGTATTAGAAAGATAACCTACTGTAAGTAACAAAGGTTTCTTGATCTTGGATGATTACTTGGAATGGATTTAGAAAACTTGGAAGTAAACTTGCAATCTTGGAAGTATTCTTGATTTTATGAAACTAGAACTTTTGGAATTTATGAAGAACACTTAGAACTTGAAGATAGAACTTGAGAGAGATTAATTAGATGAATAAAATTGAAGAATTAAAGTGTTTGTAGGTGTTTTTGGTCGTTGGTGTATGGATTAGATATAAAGGATATGTAATTTTGTTTTCATGTAAATAAGTCATGAATGATTACTCATATTTTTGTAATTTTATGAGATATTTCATGCTAGTTGCCAAATTATGGTTCCCACATGTGTTAGGTGACTCACATGGGCTGCTAAGAGCTGATCATTGGAGTGTATATACCAATAGTACATACATCTAAAAGCTGTGTATTGTACGAGTACGAATACGGGTGCATACGAGTAGAATTGTTGATGAAACTGAACGAGGATGTAATTGTAAGCATTTTTGTTAAGTAGAAGTATTTTGATAAGTGTATTGAAGTCTTTCAAAAGTGTATAAATACATATTAAAACACTACATGTATATACATTTTAACTGAGTCGTTAAGTCATCGTTAGTCGTTACATGTAAGTGTTGTTTTGAAACCTTTAGGTTAACGATCTTGTTAAATGTTGTTAACTCAATGTTTATAATATAAAATGAGATTTTAAATTATTATATTATCATGATATTATCATGTATGAATATCTCTTAATATGATATATATACATTAAATGTCTTTACAACGATAATCGTTACATATATGTCTCGTTTAAAAATCATTAAGTTAGTAGTCTTGTTTTTACATATGTAGTTCATTGTTAATATACTTAATGATATGTTTACTTATCATAGTATCATGTTAACTATATATATATATATATATCCATATATATGTCATCATATAGTTTTTACAAGTTTTAACGTTCGTGAATCACCGGTCAACTTGGGTGGTCAATTGTCTATATGAAACATATTTCAATTAATCAAGTCTTAACAAGTTTGATTGCTTAACATGTTGGAAACATTTAATCATGTAAATATCAATCTCAATTAATATATATAAACATGGAAAAGTTCGGGCCACTACAGTACCTACCCGTTAAATAAATTTCGTCCCGAAATTTTAAGCTGTTGAAGGTGTTGACGAATCTTCTGGAAATAGATGCGGGTATTTCTTCTTCATCTGATCTTCACGCTCCCAGGTGAACTCGGGTCCTCTACGAGCATTCCATCGAACCTTAACAATTGGTATCTTGTTTTGCTTAAGTCTTTTAACCTCACGATCCATTATTTCGATGGGTTCTTCGATGAATTGAAGTTTTTCGTTGATTTGGATTTCATCTAACGGAATAGTGAGATCTTCTTTAGCAAAACATTTCTTCAAATTCGAGACGTGGAAAGTGTTATGTACAGCCGTGAGTTGTTGAGGTAACTCAAGTCGGTAAGCTACTGGTCCGACACGATCAATAATCTTGAATGGTCCAATATACCTTGGATTTAATTTCCCTCGTTTACCAAATCGAACAACGCCTTTCCAAGGTGCAACTTTAAGCATGACCATCTCTTCAATTTCAAATTCTATATCTTTTCTTTTAATGTCAGCGTAGCTCTTTTGTCGACTTTGGGCGGTTTTCAACCGTTGTTGAATTTGGATGATCTTCTCGGTAGTTTCTTGTATAATCTCCGGACCCGTAATCTGTCTATCCCCCACTTCAGTCTAACAAATTGGAGACCTGCACTCTCTACCATAAAGTGCTTCAAACGGCACCATCTCAATGCTTGAATGGTAGCTGTTGTTGTAGGAAAATTCTGCTAACGGTAGATGTCGATCCCAACTGTTTCCGAAATCAATAACACATGCTCATAGCATGTCTTCAAGCGTTTGTATCATCCTTTCACTCTGCCCATCAGTTTGTGGATGATAGACAGTACTCATGTCTAGACGAGTTCCCAATGCTTGCTGTAATGTCTGCCAGAATCTTGAAATAAATCTGCCATCCCTATCAGAGATAATAGAGATTGGTATTCCATGTCTGGAGACGACTTCCTTCAAATACAGTCGTGCTAACTTCTCCATCTTGTCATCTTCTCTTATTGGCAGGAAGTGTGCTGACTTGGTGAGACGATCAACTATTACCCAAATAGTATCATAACCACTTACAGTCCTTGGCAATTTAGTAATGAAATCCATGGTAATGTTTTCCCATTTCCATTCCGAGATTTCAGGTTGTTGTAGTAGACCTGATGGTTTCTGATGTTCAGCTTTGACCTTAGAACACGTCAAACATTCTCCTACATATTTAGCAATATCGGCTTTCATACCTGGCCACCAAAAATGTTTCTTGAGATCCTTGTACATCTTCCCCGTTCCAGGATGTATTGAGTATCTAGTTTTATGAGCTTCTCTAAGTAACATTTCTCTCATATCTCCAAATTTTCGTACCCAAATCCTTTCAGCCCTATACCGGGTTCCGTCTTCCCGAATATTAAGATGCTTCTCCGATCCTTTGGGTATTTCATCCTTTAAATTTCCCTCTTTTAAAACTCCTTGTTGTGCCTCCTTTATTTGAGTAGTAAGGTTATTATGAATCATTATATTCATAGATTTTACTCGAATGGGTTCTCTGTCCTTCCTGCTCAAGGCATCGGCTACCACATTTGCCTTCCCCGGGTGGTAACGAATCTCAAAGTCGTAATCATTCAATAATTCAATCCACCTACGCTGCCTCATATTCAGTTGTTTCTGATTAAATATGTGTTGAAGACTTTTGTGGTCGGTATATATAATACTTTTGACCCCATATAAGTAGTGCCTCCAAGTCTTTAATGCAAAAACAACCGCGCCTAATTCCAAATCACGCGTCGTATAATTTTGTTCGTGAATCTTCAATTGTCTAGATGCATAAGCAATCACCTTCGTTCGTTGCATTAATACACAACCGAGACCTTGCTTTGATGCGTCACAATAAATCACAAAATCATCATTCCCTTCTGGTAATGACAATATAGGTGCCGTAGTTAGCTTTTTCTTCAATAACTGAAACGCTTTCTCTTGTTCATCATTCCATTCAAATTTCTTCCCTTTATGCGTTAATGCAGTCAAGGGTTTTGCTATTCTGGAAAAGTCTTGGATGAACCTTCTGTAGTAACCAGCTAGTCCTAAAAACTGGCGTATGTGTTTCAGAGTTTTCGGGGTTTCCCACTTTTCAACAGTTTCTATCTTTGCCGGATCCACCTTAATACCTTCTTTGTTCACTATGTGACCGAGGAATTGAACTTCTTCCAACCAAAATGCACACTTTGAAAACTTAGCGTACAATTCTTCCTTCCTCAATACTTCTAACACCTTTCTCAAATGTTCACCGTGTTCTTGGTCATTCTTTGAGTAAATAAGTATGTCATCAATGAAAACAATGACAAACTTGTCAAGGTATGGTCCACACACTCGGTTCATAAGGTCCATGAACACAGCTGGTGCATTAGTTAAACCAAACGGCATGACCATAAACTCGTAATGACCGTAACGTGTTCTGAAAGCAGTCTTTGGAATATCATCTTCTTTCACCCGCATTTGATGATACCTGGAACGTAAGTCAATCTTTGAATAAACAGACGAGCCTTGTAGTTGATCAAATAAGTCGTCGATTCTCGGTAATGGGTAGCGGTTCTTGATGGTAAGTTTGTTCAACTCTCGGTAGTCGATACACAACCTGAATGTACCATCTTTCTTCTTGACAAACAAAACAGGAGCTCCCCACGGTGATGTGCTTGGTCGAATGAAACCACGCTCTAAAAGTTCTTGTAATTGGCTTTGCAGTTCTTTCATCTCGCTGGGTGCGAGTCTGTAAGGAGCACGAGCTATTGGTGCAGCTCCTGGTACAAGATCTATTTGAAATTCAACGGATCGATGTGGGGGTAATCCCGGTAATTCTTTCAGAAATACATCGGGAAATTCTTTTGCAATGGGAACATCATTGATGCTCTTTTCTTCAGTTTGTACTTTCTCGACATGTGCTAGAACGGCATAGCAACCTTTTCTTATTAGTTTTTGTGCCTTCAAATTACTAATAAGATGTAGCTTCGTGTTGCCCTTTTCTCCGTACACCATTAAGGGTTTTTCTTTTTCTCGTATAATGCGAATTGCATTTTTGTAACAAACGATCTCTGCTTTCACTTCTTTCAACCAGTCCATACCGATTATCACATCAAAACTCCCTAACTCTACTGGTATCAAATCAATCTTAAATGTTTCGCTAACCACTTTAATTTCTCGATTCCGACATATATTATCTGCTGAAATTAATTTACCATTTGCTAATTCGAGTAAAAATTTACTATCCAAAGGCGTCAATGGACAACTTAATTTAGCACAAAAATCTCTACTCATATAGCTTCTATTCGCACCCGAATCAAATAAAATGTAAGCAGATTTATTGTCAATAAGAAACGTACCCGTAACAAGCTCCGGGTCTTCCTGTGCCTCTGCCGCATTAATATTGAAAACTCTTCCGCGGCCTTGTCCATTCGTGTTCTCCTGGTTCGGGCAATTTCTAATAATGTGGCCCGGTTTTCCACATTTATAACAAACTACATTGGCATAACTTGCTCCGACACTACTTGCTCCACCATTACTCGTTCCGACACCATTTGTTCCTTTCGTTCTATTAACCCCTGGTCCGTAGACCTCACACTTCACCGCGCTATGACCATTTCTTTTACACTTGTTGCAAAATTTGGTGCAGAACCCCGGGTGATACTTTTCACACCTTTGGCATAGCTGCTTCTGATTGTTGTTGTTGTTGCGGTTATTATTGTTGTTGGGATGATTGTTGTTGTTGTTGTTGTTGTTGTTGTTGTTGTTGTTGTTGTATTGGTGATTCTTATCACCGTTTTCCTCCCACTTTCTTTTGACTTGCTTCACATTGGCCTCTTCAGCCGTCTGTTCTTTAATTCTTTCCTCAATCTGGTTCACTAGTTTGTGAGCCATTCTACATGCCTGTTGTATGGAGGCGGGCTCGTGTGAACTTATATCTTCTTGGATTCTTTTCGGTAATCCTTTCACAAACGCGTCGATCTTCTCTTCCTCATCTTCGAACGCTCCCGGACACAATAGGTACAATTCTGTGAATCGTCTTTCGTACGTGGTAATATCAAATCCTTAGGTTCGTAACCCTCTAAGTTCTGTCTTGAGCTTATTGACCTCGGTTCTGGGACGGTACTTCTCGTTCATCAAGTGCTTGAATGTTGACCACGGTAGTGCGTACGCATTGTCTTGTCCCACTTGCTCTAGATAGGTATTCCACCATGTTAACACAGAACCTGTGAAGGTATGCGTAGCGTACTTCACTTTGTCCTCTTCAGTACACTTACTTATGGCAAACACCGATTCGACCTTCTCGGTCCACCGTTTCAATCCGATCGGTCCTTCGATTCCATCAAATTCCAAAGGTTTGCAGGCAGTGAATTCTTTGTAGGTGCATCCTACACGATTTTCTGTACTGCTAGATCCAAGGTTATTGTTGGTATGTAGCGCAGCCTGTACTGCGGCTATGTTTGAAGCTAGAAAAGTACGGAATTCCTCTTCATTCATATTCACAGTGTGTCGAGTAGTCGGTGCCATTTCCTTCAAAATAGTCAAATGGAACAAGTTAATCATACAGAATATTAAGAGTAGTTAATAGTATTTCATAGCATAATATGAACTCATTTATAAAAGCTTTTTCTTCATATTAGCGTTTTATAAGTTTAAATTCGGGTAGTACCTACCCGTTAAGTTCATACTTAGTAGCTAATATACAATTCAACTACTACAATTCTATATGAAAAACTGATTATAATAATATTTCGCGTTCAAACTTTTACACAATATTTTACAAACTTACAATACCGCTTATTTTACATATAGCATGAAATATAGCACACAATAAATTTGATACAAGATGGTTGTGAAGATAATTCTAGCTAGTACACAAGTCGTTCAGCAAAGGCAATAAAGACACGTAATTCATACGTCCAGAAACAAGTCATGCATTCTGGTTTTACTAGGATTACTTCCCATCCTTGGTCTTGTGGAACATAACCGTTATGGCCATTGATAAGATAGCGTGTTGTAACGTCGTCAAAAGGACGAGGGTTACGTAATGTCCAACAGTCCTGTAACAATCTAAAAACCTCATTTCTTACCCCAATTACCGACTCCGTCACTTGTGGGAACGTTTTGTTTAATAGTTGTAGCCCGATGTTCTTGTTCTCACTTTGGTGAGAAGCGAACATTACTAATCCGTAAGCATAACATGCTTCTTTATGTTGCATGTTAGCCGCTTTTTCTAAATCACGAAGTCCAATATTCGGATATATTGAGTCAAAATAATTTCTTAGCCCATTGCGTAAAATAGCATTTGGGTTCCCCGCAATATATGCGTCAAAGTAAACACATCGTAACTTATGGATTTCCCAATGTGATATCCCCCATCTTTCGAACGAAAGCCTTTTATAAACCAAGGCATTCTTGGAACGTTCTTCGAATGTCTTACAAACTGATCTCACCTTAAATAGTTGTGCCGAAGAATTCTGACCGACTCTAGACAAGATTTCATCAATCATGTCTCCGGGTAGGTCTCTTAAAATATTGGGTTGTCTATCCATTTTGTGTTTTTATACTGTAAAATAGACAAGAGTTAGAAAAAAAATACTTATTAATACAAGCAATTTTTACATATATCATAAAGCATAAGCACACTATATTACATATATTACACCACACGAATACAACTATCTTATTCTGACTCACTCGTTTCTTCTTCTTCGATTTTGGTTCGTTTTGCCAAGTTTCTAGGGATATATGATGTTCCCCTAATACGAGCTGTCGTTTTCCACAACGGTTTAGAAAAACCTGGTGGTTTAGAGGTTCCCGGGTCATTGTTACAACTTAAGGGCTTCGGGGGTTGACGATACATATAAAGTTCATCGGGGTTGGAATTAGATTTCTCTATTTTTATGCCCTTTCCCTTATTATTTTCTTTTGCCTTTTTAAATTCAGTTGGGGTAATTTCTATAACATCATCGGAATTCTCGTCGGAATCCGATTCATCGGAGAATTGTTAATCCTCCCAATATTTTGCTTCCTTGGCGGAAACACCATTGACCATAATTAACCTTGGTCGGTTGGTTGAGGATTTTCTTTTACTTAACCGTTTTATTATTTCCCCCACCGGTTCTATTTCCTCCTCTGGTTCCTCCTCTTCCGGTTCTGATTCTTCTTCCGGTTCTGATTCTTCTTCCGGTTCTTCTTCGGGAACTTGTGAATCAGTCCAATATATATTCGACTCTTCGTTATTATTAGGTGAGTCAATGGGATTTGTGCTAGAGGTAGACATCTATCACACAATATCAAACATGTTAAGAGATTAATATATCACATAATATATACATGTTAATAATATATAGTTTCCAACAAAAATGTTAAGCAATCATTTTTAAAGAAAACATGGTCGAAGTCCAGACTCACTAATGCATCCTAACAAACTCGATAAGACACACTAATGCAAATTTTCTGGTTCTCTAAGACCAACGCTCGGATACCAACTGAAATGTCCCGTTCTTATTGATTAAAAACGTTCCATATTAATTGATTTCGTTGCGAGGTTTTGACCTCTATATGAGACGTTTTTCAAAAACTGCATTCATTTTAAAACAAACCATAACCTTTATTTCATCAATAAAGGTTTAAAAAGCTTTACGTAGATTATCAAATAATGATAATCTAAAATATCATGTTTACACACGACCATTACATAATGGTTTACAATACCAATATGTTACAACAAAATAAGTTTCTTGAATGCAGTTTTTACACAATATCATACAAGCATGGACTCCAAATCTCGTCCTTATTTAAGTATGCGACAGCGGAAGCTCTTAATAATCACCTGAGAATAAACATGCTTAAAACGTCAACAAAAATGTTGGTGAGTTATAGGTTTAACCTATATATATCAAATCATAATAATAGACCACAAGATTTCATATTTCAATACACATCCCATACATAGAGATAAAAATCATTCATATGGTGAACACCTGGTAACCGATATTAACAAGATGCATATATAAGAATATCCCCATCATTCCGGGACACCCTTCGGATATGATATAAATTTCGAAGTACTAAAGCATCCGGTACTTTGGATGGGGCTTGTTGGGCCCGATAGATCTATCTTTAGGATTCGCGTCAATTAGGGTGTCTGTTCCCTAATTCTTAGATTACCAAACTTAATAAAAAGGGGCATATTCAGCTTCGATCATTCACCCATATAATGTAGTTTCATTTACTTGTGTCTATTTCGTAAAACATTTATAAAACCTGCATGTATTCTCATCCCAAAAATATTAGATTTTAAAAGTGGGACTATAACTCACTTTCACAGATTTTTACTTCGTCGGGAAGTAAGACTTGGCCACTGGTTGATTCACGAACCTATAACAATATATACATATATATCAAAGTATGTTCAAAATATATTTACAACACTTTTAATATATTTTGATGTTTTAAGTTTATTAAGTCAGCTGTCCTCGTTAGTAACCTACAACTAGTTGTCCACAGTTAGATGTACAGAAATAAATCGATAAATATTATCTTGAATCAATCCACGACCCAGTGTATACGTATCTCAGTATTGATCATAACTCAAACTATATATATTTTGGAATCAACCTCAACCCTGTATAGCTAACTCTAACATTCACATATAGAGTGTCTATGGTTGTTCCGAAATATATATAGATGTGTCGACATGATAGGTCGAAACATTGTATACGTGTCTATGGTATCTCAAGATTACATAATATACAATACAAGTTGATTAAGTTATGGTTGGAATAGATTTGTTACCAATTTTCACATAGCTAAAATGAGAAAAAATTATCCAATCTTGTTTTACCCATAACTTCTTCATTTTAAATCCGTTTTGAGTGAATAAAATTGCTATGGTTTCATATTGAACTCTATTTTATGAATATAAATAGAAAAAGTATAGATTTATAGTCGTAAAAATAAGTTACAAGTCATTTTTTTAAAGGTAGTCATTTCAGTCGAAAGAACGACGTCTAGATGACCATTTTAGAAAACATACTTCCACTTTGAGTTTAACCATAATTTTTGGATATAGTTTCATGTTCATAATAAAAATAATTTTTCCAGAATAACAACTTTTAAATCAAAGTTTATCATAGTTTTTAATTAACTAACCCAAAACAGCCCGCGGTGTTACTACGACGGCGTAAATCCGATTTTACGGTGTTTTTCGTGTTTCCAGGTTTTAAATCATTAAGTTAGCATATCATATAGAACATATGTTTAGTTGATTTTAAAAGTCAAGTTAGAAGGATTAACTTTTATTTGCGAACAAGTTTAGAATTAACTAAACTATGTTCTAGTGATTACAAGTTTAAACCTTCGAATAAGATAGCTTTATATGTATGAATCGAATGATGTTATGAACATCATTACTACCTCAAGTTCCTTGGATAAACCTACTGGAAATGAGAAAAATAGATCTAGCTTCAAAATATCCTTGGATGGCTTGAAAGTTCTTGAAGCAGAATCATGACACGAAAACAATTTCAAGTAAGATTTCCACTCGAAATAAGATTGTTATAGTTATAGAAATTGAATTAAAGTTTGAATATGATTATTACCTTGTATTAGAAAGATAACCTACTGTAAGTAACAAAGGTTTCTTGATCTTGGATGATTACTTGGAATGGATTTAGAAAACTTGGAAGTAAACTTGCAATCTTGGAAGTATTCTTGATTTTATGAAACTAGAACTTTTGGAATTTATGAAGAACACTTAGAACTTGAAGATAGAACTTGAGAGAGATCAATTAGATGAAGAAAATTGAAGAATGAAAGTGTTTGTAGGTGTTTTTGGTCGTTGGTGTATGGATTAGATATAAAGGATATGTAATTTTGTTTTCATGTAAATAAGTCATGAATGATTACTCATATTTTTGTAATTTTATGAGATATTTCATGCTAGTTGCCAAATTATGGTTCCCACATGTGTTAGGTGACTCACATGGGCTGCTAAGAGCTGATTATTGGAGTGTATATACCAATAGTACATACATCTAAAAGCTTTGTATTGTACGAGTACGAATACGGGTGCATACGAGTAGAATTGTTGATGAAACTGAACGAGGATGTAATTGTAAGCATTTTTGTTAAGTAGAAGTATTTTGATAAGTGTATTGAAGTCTTTCAAAAGTGTATAAATACATATTAAAACACTACATGTATATACATTTTAACTGAGTCGTTAAGTCATCGTTAGTCGTTACATGTAAGTGTTGTTTTGAAACCTTTAGGTTAACGATCTTGTTAAATGTTGTTAACTCAATGTTTATAATATCAAATGAGATTTTAAATTATTATATTATCATGATATTATCATGTATGAATATCTCTTAATATGATATATATACATTAAATGTCTTTACAACGATAATCGTTACATATATGTCTCGTTTAAAAATCATTAAGTTAGTAGTCTTGTTTTTACATATGTAGCTCATTGTTAATATACTTAATGATATGTTTACTTATCATAGTATCATGTTAACTATATATATATATATCCATATATATGTCATCATATAGTTTTTATAAGTTTTAACGTTCGTGAATCACCGGTCAACTTGGGTGGTCAATTGTCTATATGAAACATATTTCAATTAATCAAGTCTTAACAAGTTTGATTGCTTAACATGTTGGAAACATTTAATCATGTAAATATCAATCTCAATTAATATATATAAACATGGAAAAGTTCGGGTCACTACACCAAGGGGGTCCATTACAGCTTTGTAGAGAACAGGTTGAGCCCTTAGGATTGAAAGTTTATGTGGGTGCTAAGGTATTGAAAAGTAGATGTAACCAGGCAGTACCCTATGAGGGATCTCATCCTCAGGTAGAGAGAGGCTCAGACGAGGAAATGGAGGAGGCGGAAGACATTATGGATGTCTTTAGAGATGCTATTCTTGACGTCCACGTTCGTATAGATGAAGAAGCAATGACGAACGCGGCCAGACATAGTATGTATGAGCAGTGGAACTCCGAGCGAGTATACGAGGATTATAGGCAACGCCAACATGATAGCTGGTTAGTTCATCAGCACCAAATCATGAACCAGCTATCATATCAGGTACCAAATAATTACGTACCTACTCGACCTGCTCATTTTCCGCCACATAGCCCCAATATCCGACCACCCTTTAACCAGTATGACTATAACCAAGCCTATCAAAACACCTATAACCAACAATGGAACCCACCTAACGAGATGAACTGGAACCCATATCCAGACTGATTTAGTTCCATTTGGTTATTTATATGATTTATATGTTTTTATCTTTTTACTTATTCATGTTTAAACTTATGTTATTAAATATACTTATGTAATCTTTATCATTTTTATTATTATTGTGTACTAATATTTCACATTTAGGATTTAAAAGTGGGATATTAAGTCCCATTTCAAATTGCCATGCATGTTTATATTTGTATGTATGTATATTGTAAATTGTACAAAACAGGGTAAAACAGCGCATTTTCAAATACTGGCATTAAGTTCAGCAAAAGTTACTAATTTTGACGACAAGATGACAAATAAATGTGATGTAACAACAGATGAAATGAACAAATGGTATGCACCATTTATCATTCAGCAACCAAACGCCAATATGTTTGGAAACTTTGGTAAAATTTAATCATTTTTACGCTAAGCACCCTCAATAATTTAAATTGTTACTGATTTCTTGCAAATGAGGGCATTGCAAGATCTTAAGTGTGGGAAGGGGTTAAATTCTTTCGGATTTTTAAAATTTTTATCTTAAACACTTGGTTACCATTAAAAATACTAGTAACGTAGTAGTTGTATTAGAATCTAGTGCTCTCTGATGATAAAGAACAGCCCTAGTCTTATATACTGACTACCCAATTCTAGTAAAATTTTTCAAAATTTTCAATTAAATGAACTCAAAATCATGTTTATACATATTTATGAACGATAAAACTAGGTGTTAACACCGAAATTATTGTTACCTCAGAAAGGACATAAATTGAGAAACAAACCAAAATGTTAAAATTCATTTAAAATGGAATAGAGGACAATAAAAAGGAAAATAAAAGTCAAGTGTGGGAAAAATTACCAAGTTATCTTAAACATATGTCACATATTTCTGTAACAAATAACTGAAAATACTTTTGCTTTGGACTAAACTAAACTATTTTACCCAATGAAAAAAAAAGAAGAGATGGATCTACACGATGAATCAATTCCATCATTAAAAGGAAGTAAAGTCTTCCGAAAAAGAAACACGCTTCTTGATTTAGGTCATGAAGTTGTCACCAGCTATAGGTGGACGAAAAACCTAGAAAAGTCATCACTAAAATCAGCAGGAAATCCACGGACCTCAGCATTAAACAGGGTCGCCAAGTGGTCAGATTTATCCTAACCATGAGAAGGATTTATCTCGTAAAATGGGGGGGCACCGTGCAAATTAGCTGGATAAGACTAATGAATCAGATCCCCAGAAAGGATAATCTTCTTAAAGATTAAAAATCAGATTTTAAGCCTGATATTACTCAATCCTAGAGATTGACCTTAAAGATTGAGAATTCAAACTCATGAAATTCAATGATATCTAAACTCGAGCCTGAACGAGAAAATATTTTGATCAAATTATAAACCGATTTGTTTTCTGAAAACCCATTTTCAATACGTTCATTACCATTGAACATAAAATCCTAGGAATTCACCTGGAATTCATTAGGTCATCTGAACCAAATCGGGTGTCAACCGTAAGAACGGTGGTTGCATAGCATGGTTAAAGACAGGACCTTGTGCCAGACCGACAAATTATAAGGGTGAGCTTTACTATTGCTCCTACAAAGGATAGTAATTGTGTTCGACACGTTATAGACCATAATTAAAAGCATGTCAGGGGACATTGCCTTAACAGTTGCTTGTTCAACGCTTTCCTTTACAACCGGACGGTAGTTTACCGAAAGGTAATATACGGGACAAGTAAACTGGACGTGTTGCTTTCCTAATACAAGGTTAGCAAGTGGATGACACAAAACCGCAAGTTTTGAGCTAAAATTTTCAAATCTGAAACCCACCAAGCCCACAAAAATATTTTGTAAACACCGGTGAAGGGTTATTTCGGAAAACTTATCTAGGGTAAAAACTAGATTTAATTTTTAAAAGATCAAATGGATTCATAAAGATCCAATTTCCTTAATGGATCTAAATTTTATAGTCATGTGGGACTGTAAACCACATCGTTACTATCATTGTTTATACCGCCGTAAAGAAATCACTGATGTACAAAGTGTGAAGAATAAAGAAGTGATTCTTGTATTTCAAGACTATATTGCTTGAGGACAAGCAACGCTCAAGTGTGGGAATATTTGATAATGCTAAAAACGAACATATATTTCATAGCATTATTCCTCAAGAAAGACAAGCTTTTAGTTGCAATTGTTCTATTTACAAGTGATATTCGTTTAAATAATAAAAGGTGAAGACAAAAGACAGATTCGACGAATTGAAGACGCAAACGACCAAAAAGCTCAAAAGTACAAAATACAATCAACGAGGTTCCAATTATTGATAAGAAACGTCTCAAAATTACAAGAGTACAAGATTCAAAACGAAAAGTACAAGATATTAAATTGTACGCAAGGACGTTCGAAAATCCGGAACCGGGACCAGAGTCAACTCTCAACGCTCGACACAACAGACTAAAAATTACAAGTCAACTATGCACATAAATATAATATAATATTTAAATAATTCTTATAATTATTTAATATATTATATTTATTTATTAAAACGTCGACAAACAAGAAAACAAGGATTTTTAGCTGTCACCGACAGCCATGCGATCGCATGGCCTGGAGGAAGAAATCCCATGCGATCGCATGGACAACTTTTCCAGTTCACAGGCCTATAAAAATCGAGCTTTGGTGCACCATTTATCCAAGATATCAATCTCTCTATATCTATACGTTATATTTATATTTATAATTTATATTTTAATTTTAATTTTAATTTTAATCCTAATAATAAGGGTATGTTAGCGAATGTTGTAAGGGTGTAAGTCGAAATTCTGTCCGTGTAACGCTACGCTATTTTTAATCATTGTAAGTTATGTTCAACCTTTTAAATTTAATGTCTCATAGCTAAGTTATTATTATGCTTATTTAATCCAAAGTAATCATGATGTTGGGCTAAAAATATTAAAATTGGGTAATTGGGCTTTGTACCATAATTGGGGTTTGGACAAAAGAACGACACTTGTGGAAATTAGACTATGGGCTATTAATGGGCTTTATATTTGTTTAACTAAATGATAGTTTGTTAATGTTAATATAAAGATTTACAATTGGGCGTCCCTATAAATAACCATATAAACTCAATCGGACACGATGGGCGGGGTATTTATATGTACGAATAATCGCTCATTTAACCGGACACGGGAATGGATTAATAGCCACTAGAATTATTAAAACAGGGGTGAAATTATGTACAAAGACACTTGGCATAATTGATAACAAAGTATTAAAACCTTGGGTTACACTCAGTCGACATCCTGGTGTAATTATTAAACAAAGTATTAAAATCTTGTTACAGTTTAAGTCCCCAATTAGTTGAAATATTTAACTTCGGGTATAAGGATAATTTGACGAGGATACTCGCACTTTATATTTATGACTGATGGACTGTTATGGACAAAAACTAGACGGACATATTAAATAATCCAGGACAAAGGGCAATTAACCCATGGGCATAAAACTAAAATCAACACGTCAAACATCATGATTACGGAAGTTTAAATAAGCATAATTCTTTTATTTCATATTTAATTTCCTTTATTTTATATTTAATTGCATTTCTAATTATCGCATTTTTATTGTTATTGTATTTAATTGCACTTTTAATTATCATACTTTTTAATTATCGCAAGTTTATTTTATCGCACTTTTATTATTCGCAATTTCATTATCGTTATTTACTTTACGCTTTAAATTAAGTCTTGTATTTATTTATTATTTTACATTTGGTTTTAACTGCGACTAAAGTTTTAAAATCGACAAACCGGTCATTAAACGGTAAAAATCCCCCTTTATAATAATAATATTACTTATATATATATTTGTATTTTTATAAAAGTAAACTAATATAGCGTTAAGCTTTGTTTAAAGATTTTCCCTGTGGAACGAACCGGACTTACTAAAAACTACACTACTGTACGATTAGGTACACTGCCTATAAGTGTTGTAGCAAGGTTTAAGTATATCCATTCTCTAAATAAATAAATATCTTGTGTAAAATTGTATCGTATTTTATAGTATTTTCTTGTAAAATTTAATAGTTATTTTATATACACCTCGCATAACATCATCCACCACATTAGCAGTAAACTTACCAACAACTTCAATGAATTTGGACTTTTCGAAAAATCATTATATTCATTGAAACCCCATCGTGTATTCACCTATACCCTGTAACAATAATTGCCATACCAATTACCAAGAATCAGCAATCAATATTTCGAATCTAGTAGCATTTCTACATCAATAGTTATATGTATACATATAACAATTATCTTCTAGAATTACGATCTTCAATTCTGAAATTCTGAAAAGCACCCAGCCTATGAATCAATACATCGAACTTTGAAAAAGTTGAATGAAGCAGCAGAAACTGTAGGCAACCGTAAAAGACCTTAATCATCGGAAGTTGATGATAAAGAATTGTATGTTGGCAAAGCTCAGAAAAAGTTTGAAACTGAAAAAAAAACTGATTGAGCAAACTACGAAGGAGTCTCTGAACAAATCACAAGGACTAAACTTGTATATTAAGAATCTTGATGATTCTGTTTCTGATGAAATCTTTAGCGAATACCTTGCTTCTGACTCCAAACTCTTGCGGACAAATTTTCTTCACCATCCTTCGATATTAGAAATTCCAAGATATCATCGTATCTTTCATTATAAATATCCTCCATATTTTTGAAGATATTTTTTATAACTATTCTTATCTGAAATCATTAATCTCTTCATGCTATCAGTGTTACATCATATAGAAACTGTTAGTTTCTATATTCTGTAAACTTTCGAGATTAAAATATGAATGTTATTGAAGTAATGTTGGGAACTGATGCATGGGTTAGTATAATATAATGACACTTGATCAACATGATTATATTATAGTAAGTCATGCTAAGTTTCTGAATGGAACATGATGATTCACAGGTTATAACGTCATCATGTGTTATGTTACATAACTTTTTTATTCTGATTAACTTCTGAACATATCAAGAAAATATATTCTTGATAGTTCTATTCTCAGTAATTCTGGTATTTGAAAAATCAGATCGTGCTATTACGTTCTTTCTCGTTTAGAACATTAAGTTCATTCGAAACTCCATATTTACGAATTCTGAACCATTACTCGCTTTACTAGAGGTCGAGAAGAGAATAAAAAGGCAAAAGAGCTCCAAAATATAAGAGAAAATATAAAGCCCAATAACAACACGGAGATTACAAACCGTGGATATTAATAAGAAAAGCAATATGAAAACACGGTATAATTAAGAATAGTATCAACCTAAGGTAATAGTAAAAGCAAACAGATTTTTTTGGTGGAAGATTGAAAAGAAGGATGACAGAAATGATAATTAAGAAAATATCAAGGGTTAGAACGGGATTAAGCATTTCACAATCTTTTGGGTGTATGAATTAAGAAAGAAAGTATTGAAATGGTGAAAGTAATGGAACGGAAGAAGTTGATTTATAGTGAAAATGTCCGACAGGACAATCAGGACAGATGACCGCATTTAATTAAAGAGATCTTAATTTCCTTAATCACTGACGAATCAAATCTTATATAGATAACGAAGATTTTCTTTGAAATCCCTTGAATTTCGGAATTCAACCACGACTACGTCAAAAGTTATTACGAACTTTATCTCTCTAATTCACTCTTTTGTGATAGATTCACTCATACGCTTCGAATAATCGGATTGTTTTATCTGTATTACTCAATGATGATAAAACTCTATTCATCAACTCATATTTGTCATGAAAACATTTCTATTGTCAACCATGACCACCTCACCCAAATTTCGGGATGAAATTTCTTTAACGGGTAGGTACTGTGACGACCCGGGAATTTCCGATAAATTTTAACTTGATCTTTATATGAAATCGACACGATAAGCAAAGTCTGTAAAGTTAAGTCTTAAAATTTTGGAACTGTTTACATGAATTCAATTGAACCTCGATCAATTCTGACGATTCACTAACAAAATTGTGTGTGAATAAATAAGTAAATAAATTATATATATGCAAATATAAATATAAGTATATATATAATACTTTAAAAATTAATAAAGTATATAATACTTTAAAATAATATATAGAATAATTAAGTTGTTATTAAAATAAATATATATATGACTTCTATATACAATTAATATTACATATATATTGTAAAATACATTAAATATATAAATATTAAATATTCTATACATTAGATAACTAGTAAATAGGATATAGTTAATAAAGTTGTAATAATGATAATATTAAATGTAATCCCAAGTTAGAAATAAATGTTATAGTAATATTAGTATTATTTTCTATATTAATATAAAAATTAGTAATATCAATATAACATACAAATATGAAACTTGATATATATATAAATTGTTATAGCATTATTACTAATAATAATATTATCATTAATAATATAAATAATTATTATAATTAATATAGTATTATTGAAATTATTATTTGTATTTTTATTTGAAATATATATACATAATTTGTTATATTTAGTATTATAAATAATGGTATTCCTATTAAATTAAAACATTATTATCATTATTAAAAATTAGTAATCTTATTAATATAAATGTAATAATATCAATATCATTAATACATTAACACTTATTAATATTAGTTAATATTAAATGATATATAATTACAGATAGGTATATAAATACATATATATATATATATATATAAATATAATACAGATTAATATATATATATATATATATATATATATATATATATATATATATATATATATATATATATATAATTACAAATACAGGTATATACAGATATATATATATATATATACGGATATTAATATTAATTATAGATATATACGCATTATTGATATCACAGGTTGCTATCTCATTTTTTTCCTGTCGTTCTGTTTATCTGTGATTCTTTGTCGAACCAGGTCAATCATCCCATGCTTAAATCATTCAATTCTTCCATCCTTATTATCAACTATCAACCAAAAGTATTTTCATTGAGGGATTTATCAGGAAAAAATAAAGAAACAGCTTATATATTTTTTTTCTCTGTACGCACCTTCTTTTATCAAAAGCTCGATGTCGAATCGTTCTTCAAAATCCAAAAATGCATAAAGGTTAGGAATCTATAGTCTAAACTATCTGCAAAATCTCTTGTTCTAATTCCTTAAATTGAAGTCAAATTTCGAAGTCAAAGGTTTTTGAAATAAAAGTCAACCAAATCGTTCTTGAAGAAATTCGAGTTTGTTGTTGCGAATTGACTGAGATTAACGATACCAATAATTTTATGGAGTGGATTACAATCTATTTTATGTTATGAGTTTGATCTAAAACGTTATCAAAAATCAAAATCAATTTTTTTTAAAAGTATGCAGCGACGAGCAGCAACAAATGGGGTTTCTTTTTTTTATAATTTTTTTTTAAAGCTATTGATCACAAGTGAGTGGGTATTTATTGGATATCAAGTTTTAAATTGATCAATGAACTGAATTTTGTGATGCCTGAATGCCCTCTGGTCGAACAAGTATGGGGAAGAAGAAGTCAGGATATAATACGTATTATATTTTTTTTTTTTGTGGGCTATTTCTAAATGAAACTGACTGGACGAATGGTTGGGAGGTTGTATTGGGTCTCGAGAGGTCAGGGGTTCGAGTCTCGTTTGGTGCATTTTTTTAGGGTATACCCTTTTCTTCTCATTTCTATTATTATTATTATTATTATTATTATTATTATTATTATTATCATTATTATTATTATTATTATTATCATTATTATTATTATTATTATTATTATTGTTGTTGTTGTTGTTGTTATGATTGTAGTATTATTATTATTATTATTGTTATCATTAATGTTATAAACATTATTATTACCACATGTATAAGTATTATAATTATTATCATTATAATTATTATTATAAGTATTATTGTTATTATTATGAATCTTATTATTAAGGTTAATACTATGATTATAATTAATTATTGTTATTATTAAGATAATTATTATTGTATTAACATTAGAATATGATTATATGTATAATTAATATTATCAATATTATTATTATTATTATATTATCACTAAGTATTAACATTAAGTATTATTAGTATTATTATCACTATCATAATGCAATTTATTATTATTATCGTTAACATTAATATTATTATCATATTTATAGTTATTATTACAGAATATTGGTACTAAGTATTATTAAGTCTTAGGAAATAGAATCAAAACTAATGTTTTTATTGTAAAAATAATATAACTTTTATAATTATTATTAGTATCATTAATATGATTCTTAAAATTTTGTTATTAAACCTATCACATAACCTTATTATTAAAATTATTAAAATTAACATTTTTACTATTAAGATTACTACTAATACTATTATTATTATCATTATCCTTAATCGGGTATTATTATAAATATTAATTTTTGCAAACGAAAGATAATTATATAAAAATATATTAAATACAAAACCTAACTATATTAATATTGTTAAAAAAATAAATATATAAATTAACATATATATGATATTAATACAAAAATTATATCACCAATAATAAAATATATTTGTTCGGTTACGATTATACGTTTTAATATATACACAAATGATATAGGTTCGTGAATTCGAGGTCAACCCTACAATTGTTCAATGTCGTTATATGTATTTTTACTACAAAATACAGCATGGTGAGTTTCATTTGCTCCATTTTAAATGCTTTTGCAATATATATTTTTGGGACTGAGAATACATGCGCTTTTATAACTGTTTTATGAAATAGACACAAGTACCTGAAACTACATTCTACGGTTGAATTGTTATACCGGATATCGCCCTTGTTGAACTTGGTAACCTAAGAATTGGTGTTTATTATAATTGCCACCAATTGACGCGAATCCTAAAGATAGATCTATGGGCCATTGACAAGCCCCAGTCAGAGAATTTGAACTGCTTTAGTACTTCGATTTTATATATGGGGATATTCTAGATGCATTTTGTTAATGTCGGTTACCAGGTGTTCAATCCATATGAATGAATTTTAAACACTTGCGAGTGTATGATTATTGAGTAAATGAAATCTTGTGGTCTATTAAAATTATAGAAATGATTGATTACGATAAACTTATGAACTCACCAACCTTTTGGTTGACACTTGAAAGCATGTTTATTCTCAGGTATGAAAGAAATCTTCCGCTGTGCATTTGCTCATATTAGAGATATTACTTGGAGTCATTCATGACATATTTCAAAAGACGTTGCATTCGAGTCGTTGAGTTCATCAGGATTATTATTAAGTCAAGTATAGTTGGCTATATTATGAAATGGTATGCATGCCGTCAACTTTCGATGTAATGAAAGATTGTCTTTTCAAAAACGAATGCAATGTTTGTAAAATGTATCATATAGTGGTCAAGTACCTCGCGATGTAATCAACTATTGTGAATCGTTTGTAATCGATATGGACTTCGTCCAGATGGATTAGGACGAGTCTCTACATCATGAACTCAAAATTTTTAAAAGAGTAAACTAAGCTTTAAATCCACACTTACTCAAAATTTTTAAAAGAGTAAACTAAGCTTCAAATCCACACTTATATAAAATATTGAATAAATAATTAGATTTTTTATTCATAGATATTATGTGAAACAAAAATTTAAATTTTACTTAAAGGTCCTGTAAAAGATACAAGCTCATAATCTTTTTGATTCCCTTTATCAATAACATAAACACAATAATCACCAATGTGAGCATCGAAGGCGTTAATAGTCATTCTATAATGTGTTCCCTTGTCATCCGTCTTCGTCTTACCTAAACTCACGTAGACAAAAGAAATCGAAGTATTCTCTTGACGGTTGTGTTCTTCTACCGCAAATTCTGCAGCTTTTGTCACTTTCGGATCATCTACAGTAAGACCTCTATAATTTAATACTCGATAAATTAATAACCTCGATAGAATTAATAATTTCTCCGGTCCCAACTTGGGACCAGTACAAAATTGGACATCAATCGATAAAATAATAAGATAATAATTTTTTTGAAATCCTAATGTAAATATATTGGTCCCAGCAAAATTATAAATTAATAATTACTAAAATATTCTAAAATTCTAGGATTTTCTAGTAAAAAATGAATCTATAGTCACTTATTTTTTGTGAACTTCAAATCTATATCGAGTTCATTAATGTGTGAATGTATGTACATGGAAATTGTCGAATGTCGATGCATTAATTTGAGAGTTGCTTAAAAATATAAGCCAATTTTTTAAATTAATAATTTATTAATATATCGATATAATAATATCTCGCTAAATTAATAAAATATCTCGGTCTCAACATTATTAATTTACAGAGGTTTTACTGTATATCTATTATAGGTTTCCAATCATCATTGACTATTTTCTCCGCCAAAGTGAGGGAGACGTTAACGGAAAAAATATTCAAAATGATGATGAATAAAATAGTAAGGTGAAGAGTATGATCTCTTAAACTCATTGTGTTGTTGATAAGTGAGTTGTGAGAATGAAATGGATAAACATGGCGTGACACATTTTGATATACGATTTATAGAAGCAAGTTCACATGGAAATCATGTTACACATCGTGATAAAAAACATGTGAGCTTATACATTGGAATTTTCATGTGACTCATACACACATCCTTGTAAATTAGTGGTGAACTAGTTGTGGAACTCTCGCTTCGCGTCGGGGGCTCCGTTTTGAATGCGAGTTTAAAAAAAAATCTTGATCTATTTTGTAAATTTTTTTTTTCGACATCTAACATTGAAGGGTTTGTTCCTTTTGTGAAAGTTGCTTCTTTTAGCGTTATTTTTTTTTTAAAGTTAGTTGATCTATTTTGTAAAAAATAATGTTTTTCGACATCTTTTGGTAGCATTGAAGGGTTGTTCCTTTTATGAAAGTTGCCTCTTTTATCGTTGAGGAAGTAAAGAAGGAAGGGAAAAAAAAGGTTAGTTGATTTTTTTGTAAAAAAGATTTTTTTCGACATCTTTTGGTAACATTGAAGGGTTGGTTCTTTTACGAAAGTTGATTCTTTTATCGTTGGAGACCAAATAAAAAAGGTGAAATGACGAAAATACTCCTGGTTACTATTGGTGAATAGTGCTACAGTGTTTTGTCTATTAGATATATAGAGAATAAGCTTATACATATTGAGCCCATATCCATACACATACATCAAATGGCCAAAAATTTTTTACAGGAAACCGAAAACAATATGGTTATAGTTATAGCAGTTTAATGGATTTTTTTTCCTTTTCCAAAATAAAGAATACTCATATAAATTCGAAATCTTTTTTTATAAGAAAACGTCTTTAACCATACATTAATAAACCTGAGAGACTTGTACCTAAAATGCTAAACAACAAACAAGCAAACTATCCATAAGACTATAACCGAGCCTAAAATTTAAAACCGCAACCAAACAACTAAAACTAAGCAACAACGGAGAATGAGACCTAAATTACAATCGACCAATGCTAAAACTTAACCCATGATCACAACAGTGAATAAAAAAATAAATAAATAAATAACTAAACAACTCACTCCTTAAGGAACCATTTTTTTCATCTTACCATTTACGGTTTCACGTCGAACTTTTTCCCCCACCTATTATCGGACTTGTAAGATAGAACATTAGATGACCCATCGCCGAACAAAATAGTGGTTGAGGGAGGTAATTTTCCAAGGTCCACAAGGTCTTGAAAAAAGTCTTCTTTGATCGGCTCTTGACCCGCAACCGAAGAACATCTAACACTACTGCCAACTCAAGCCT
Source organism: Rutidosis leptorrhynchoides (assembly GCF_046630445.1). Lineage (NCBI taxonomy): Eukaryota > Viridiplantae > Streptophyta > Magnoliopsida > Asterales > Asteraceae > Rutidosis > Rutidosis leptorrhynchoides. The sequence goes on along the minus strand of NC_092340.1, from coordinate 80,647,016 downwards.
CTTTAAATAAATTTTGTACCGCTTCATCGAAATTCAAATCGTCGACATTGCCTTGTAAATTATGAGAACCAGAAGCGGCTTTCTTCTTCTCCCGTCTATACGAAACCTGGTCCTCAACACCAACATGAAAATCCTTTTTTTGATATAACCAAGCCCGCAATGTTTGTGGGTTTAACAGATGGGCCCGACACGTGTCGTTGGCTAAGCCCTCACTTAGGATGAGTCGTGCGGGCCGCCTTGAAAGAGAATTCCCACCGCTTTGCCTTCGATGAAAGCCTTCATGTCAGCCTTCTCGCCCATTGCGGGAATGGCAAGTTCCCTATTCATGAAAGTAAAGACTTGGACAACCGGCCTACACCAGCTTCATTCTTTTTGGGCTCATTAGCACATTTTCACATAGCCTCTTCGTAATTTTTGACACTGCATTCTCAAGTGTTTTTCGGGTGAAATGAATTGAGCTGATTAAAAAATAATCGACATCCCCGAGTTTTTATTTTTGAGTGGAATAGAGAAGGGAGGATTAGGAAGGAAAGTACATATATTTTTTGTTAACAACATTTTCCATCCATATTTGAGCGGATTAGAAGGGAAACCTACGTATTTATCTTAAGATTATTTCTAATCCTCCTATTATCTCATGACCAACATTATTTTTCTTACACGCAATATAAAATTATGAAAAAAATATTAACGGAGTCGTTTTTCTCTACTTTTTTCTAGTGTTCAAAAATAACAACATGCATAAAGCTAACAATTAAATATTGGCTAGATGTTATATCGATCATATTTTTTTGAAAGGCAAGCAAAAATTTCATTATCACAACAAAGAAAACTTGAGACCCATTAGGGATGGATCCCAACTAAAGAACATACATATACAAACTCAAACAAACACGACCAAACTTGAAAAAATTACATGAACACAACCAAATACATATTCGAAAACAACATATTTAGACTAAGTTGAGGTACACCACCGGGTTGGAAATCCACGTTAGCCAATCCATATTCCTTCCTTTCAATCTATTGGCAATCCAATCGTACGAAATGGCTTGTATTTCATTAAGAGCAACCGGGCCATTCCATGCTTTGTTTCGGAATACTTTGTTATTGCGGTTTTTCCAAATGAAATACGCACCAATCCATTTAATTGCAAGCCAAATAAAATTACCAATTAAAGACATGGGAACCGAATGATTATTTTCCACGAGGAGCTCATTAATGGTGTAGTTTAAATATTCCTTTCATTGGGCTCCTCGTGGAAAATAATGAGCTCCTCGTGTAGTTTAAACCTTATGAAGTAGAAATTTTAATATATTGATTAGAAATAGAAATTTTAGGAAAACCTTATGAAGTAAACAATTAGGGAGTACCATAATTGACACATGAGGAAACATCCAGTACTAGAGGTGTAACCGAATGTAATGAGTTGTATACTTGTATGCTTCCCAATTAAAACAATAAAGGATCAAAACTGCCAATATATAAGGGTGCTGATTCGTACACCACTAAGTTTTAGCCATACACCACCAAACGTGCATTAAAGCATTGTACTGTACAACAGTCTACTGCATATTTAGTGATGTATGGCTAAAATTAGTGGTGTACGAATCACCTCCTGATATATAATAGTTAGAGACCTTCATGTAATTTAACTATATTTTGGTTTTTGGAAACGTGGATGGGAGCTTCGTCACCCTTTTCTAGCTGGCTATGCCTCAATGGATTAAATTGTACAGTCAACACATGAAACGACTGCTGACTTGTCTTTTTCTTCTTTTCTAACGGCGCTGTTTGCTAGATTTACTTTATGTACATCATGACAGTAAATTTATATGATCCCAATAAGTTTACTTTTTAGCATAACAACATGACTCATGACCAAGGTTGTAAAAGTCGCGAGTCGGGGACGCATCGGTCGAGACCTAAAAAGGACACGTCGACCGAGTCGGGGACGCGTCGGTGACGCATCGGTCGTTGACCAACGTTGACTTTATTAATAATTTCTTGAATATATATTTATATATGTATAAAATAGTTGATTCTGTACCATAAATTTCTTAAATAAGAACTTGAATTTAAATACAATCAAACTTCAAAACTCAATTAATGTTACTGAGTACATAATCAGTAAGGACACAGAGAAAAGGACGGCCCAAAAAATGAAAACAAACCATAATTTTAGAAACATATCACATCTTGCCGAAAATTTGACTGATTTTGACCATTTTTAAACAACTTTGACCGTCTTTGACATACTTTAACCGAATTTTTAGCTTTGACCGCCTTTTGAGTCGTTTTCAGAAAAACGGGACGGAGAACCCAAAAAAACGACGCATCGACCGACGCGTCTGCCAAGTCGGCCGACTTTTACAACACTGCTCATGACTCAGTGAGTAAAAAGTAAAAAATTTCACAAGGAAATCATTTAACAACCCTTTTCAATAGGCCAAATTGAACCTCTAACCAAATAAAGTTCAATTAACAAGGATAGTCATTCACAGACAACTAAAACAACTAGCTTACTGCGCTATAAAACTTCATTTCTTCGTTCCACGCTTAACAACTCTCGGGATAAATGGACGACCGAAACTGATAGCTGAAGGTGTAGAATCTAAAGTAGTCAACTTGGATTGTATCACTTGTGCGTGTCAAGTAGAGACATGCGATCACATCTTTTTCGAATGCCCTCTCGCTTTAAATTTATGGGGTAAAAATCGTTGTTGGACCGATTGGTGCGCTTAGTTTGATAGCATTCAATTCTCAAACAGCGAGAAGATGTGGCTTTATGCAATTTGTGGTGCCTTATTGTGGATCATATGGAGATATCGTAATAGTGTTGTTTTTTCACCTACCATGAAGAAGAACGAACTCCTCGACTCTATTAGATTTTTTTCTTTTAGTTGAATTAATTGTAGTAGTAAATGTAACCCTGGTGAGATCTTTGGCTTATAAAGTCATTGTAAAAACGATGTTAGTTTTTGTTTGTGCCGCCCTCTAGTGCCTTACTAGGGGGAGTATGGGGTGTGGCTTGTTTTATCAATAAATTATGCAGTTCCAAAAATAGAAATATCACGTTGCAATTTAAAAGGATAATAATAATAATAATAATAATAATAATAATAATAATAATAATAATAATAATAATAATAATAATATATATTATTATAGGGGGATGATTCTCACACACACTTTTTTGATCCTCGCACACCAATTTAAAGAAATGGATTATTATTAGAAGAGTAAAAGGTTAAAATAGGTGTGTGAGGATCAAAAAAGGGTGTGTTAGAATCATCCCCCATTATTATATAATATATAATATAATATAATATAATATAATAATATAATATAATTAATTATACCAATACCAATATACTAATATCATACCAATCCGTGTAGCGTTTTATATCAGCTAAAGTCTCAAATAAATACTCCATCCATCTAGCTAACGAGTGTCTCTCCAGATAGATAGAACTAGGGTTGGTGAAAACACAGATCAAAGAATGGATCCAGATGCGCTCTCAAAAGCATTCGTGGAGCACTACTACTCCACCTTCGATACTAATCGGGCCGGGTTATCCAACTTGTACCAGGATTCATCTATGTTGACTTTTGAAGGTCAAAAAATTCAAGGCTCCCAGCAGATCGTCAACAAGCTCACATCTCTTCCCTTCCAGCAGTGCAAACATAGCATCACCACCGTCGATTGCCAACCTTCCGGTCCCGCCGGTGGTATGCTCGTTTTTGTTAGCGGTAATCTTCAACTCGCCGGTGAACAACACGCTCTTAAGTTCAGTCAGGTACTCTTTCTTCAATCACTCTATATTTATGTATATATGTTTATATATTTAGATACTTCGTTGGATCTTATTAGACGATTTAATTGTTATATATGAATGATATCTGGATTGTAAACCCTAATTGATATTAGGAATTCTAGATTTGGCTCCTTAAACTCGTGGATAAGGGAACGTCATCGTATGAGTGGTTATTGCATCTAGGTTTTTTGACTTTTTATTTATAATTGTTGTAAAACGCTCCTGTTACTAAATTTGGTACAGTTTAAATAATAATACATAACATTTTTACGGCTTATTATGAATATTTTAATTTTGATTCTTTCTATAGTACTGTATTTGTTAGCTGAACAATATTTTGTTGATTATAAAAAGGTAAAGTCATTACATATGGTACCTTTTTGGACATGTATATACTACACTTATTATAGGTTAGTTTCTGATCTCATGATCGTTGGTGATTATCATTTTGTATATCATGCTCACTTTTTTTAGAGCGGCAAACAAACACACACACACACACCTAATTACAAAGATAGTGCTTACTGGCTTGTTATGGATGAGGTGTTTTATGTTTCCAAGTTCTAACCATTGTAGTTATGAGTTGCAAACGGATGAACACTTAAATTGGAACATCTAAACAATGTGGCCTAGTTTTTATCTGTTTTTTCCCCTTTTCAGCAGATGTTAACACTTCATTATTATTATTCAAGTCGAAAAACCAAAGATGATAATTTGTATTCTTAATAGTCTTCCAAGTTTTTAAGTATGATGTTGATTTTTTGGAATTCCTTCAACTATGATGGTTCTCTTCAAAGCTAGGGCCATGTATGATGTACAAATGGTGATTTTCTTTGGATGAGGTTGTGATTTACTTCTCTGAAACCCTCACACAAGTGCTTGATTCATCTCTCTACAAATTGTTGACAGAAAAACTCATTATTTACTAAATTCATCTTGCCTCACCATATCTTTCTATATTTCAAAAAGTGATGCAAGTTATTTTACTTGTTCAAATTGTGATGTGGTTCCTGCTCTTTAAATGTGATATCTAATTTGTATCTCATGACTCATGTATCCTTTCTCTCAACATTTCTTGCATTTTATCAGATCTACTTTTGAGATTATTTATGGTCGGTTCAACTAATGCACTGGTTTTCATTTGTTACATGACATTACCCCACTGCACTAGTAATTTGCCTCATTTGACCATTTTTTTTCCTGCTAAGTTGTTATGCAGTACATGGGCAGTCTTTTTTTTTTTTTTTTTATCAGTATATACATTTCTGTACAATCTCTTCTTTTATTGGGTCTTAGTACTACCACAGAGTTTCCTTTGTATTAATTGTATATTTGACATGTCACGCGTGTATAAAACTACTTATATCATTAACAATTAGATAAAAGATGTTCTGCATATGTGTATGTGGAATGCCAGTATGCCATAAACGGGGTTGCATTAGATAAAAATTTGTTATGGAAGAGCTTAATTATGACCCAACATGTTGACTTATGTTATTACAAGATTTTCTTTGATTTACGTAGTGGTAAGTGTGCTGTTGTGCTCAACTTAGATGTAAGGGAAAAGCATATGTGATTTGAGGTGGACATGCATTAGAAAAATAATGTTTGCATAATGATATCACATTAGTATTTTTAATGGGTATTAAATGAATATAATTGCCTTGTATCGTTGCCTTCTCGTTATTACCTGCTTAATGATACAGTTGAATATTGAAGAGTAGCTTATCAAAACTTTCATCCAGCTCATAGGTGGTAAAATGGGTTGGGCAAGGTGCGTTTTTTAATAGATGGGGTTGTGTTGGCTCTGACCCATGATACTCTTATCCAGATTTTCTTTATAATAATTACTTAAAATTGTTATATAAATGCAATATTTTATTAGGAGGCATTTAAATTGCAGTTAAGAAAACATACTATATATTTCTTCGTAAGCTATTTTTATTTTTAGTTTACTTGTTTGACCCACTGAAGATTGAACATAGCCTGAATAGATTCATCCTTAAGTAAACAGATCAAAATCCCCACCCTCAATGGTTGCGAGCAGGCATTTGCTAAGTCATGTACTGTTTTTTTTATTCCTTTATTTCTTGTCTATAATCTGTTCTCTAATTCAATGATCTTTGAAGTTATACTTTCTCATGAACTACTTTTATGATTGTTACATTATTATTTTTTTTAAAGGCAAAGCCCGAAAGTGGAGTTGGTGTGGATTGAACATGGGTCCATTTTGGAGATTGCCAAGCACCCAACCACTCAACCACCCCTTTGGGGTTTATGATTTTTACATTATTACTTGAGTTCTTTAAATTAACTATGATGTTTTATTTATTTTGTAAAAGAATTCTTGATCACACTATCTCATAGGTAAACATTAGTGAAACATGGCTAGCCTTTTCTTATATATTGCGCTAACTATATGGCTTAAACAGTTTCAAATTTGTATCCTTTGAAACAAACATTTATTTTAAAGTGTTACATGTGGCTAATGTAAACAAGTCATACAGAGTTCCTCTTACACACCCTGCTTGTTTATCTGCAGATGTTTCATCTTATGCCAACACCTCAAGGAAGCTTTTACGTGTACAACGACATATTTCGCTTGAACTATGCTTGAAAGTATGTGTACTTCTAGAACTCAAGTGTGACTACTAGATTTACATTCAATTCTGGATATTTTGCACATTAATTGTGTGATTCATACTGTCATATTGTTAATTCCTTTTTGGGAAGTTAAAAAAGTTCATTGTCTGGTGTTTATGTTCGACTTGTTTTTTTAATCCAAGCATTCTATATTTTAGATCTTTTTTTTTTTTTTTTTTTTTTGTGACTGGTCAGTATGTCGAATTAGCATCATCTGCATTGTGCCTTTGCCTGTTTCAAGTGGTTTTTCTTAACCGCGGCTAGTTATAGGTCTGGATCTTACATGTGAACGACTGCCAAATGCCAATGGCTACATTTTTTTTTCCACGAAGAATTTTATAAAATACGGAAAACGTTTTCGAAAACAAAACGAATTCAACAAGAGATAACCTCAATGGGGCTCATACGTATAATGCGGCTAACATACGAACTAACGAGCCCCATCTTATCTAAACCGGAACATAAACTAAAACGAGAACTAACAAAACACATATAATCCACGAAGTCAAAAGTGCGCTCCGAAAAAACAATCCACACATGGCTACATGGAAGGAACCGTTTAAACTCATTTATTGTGCAACCCTGATGGTAATCAGTATCAGCAATCAGCTGACGCACAATCGATATAGAATGAGGGTGGGCCAAGTGTACTAATTCAGACTCTTTTACAGGGAGTAGGCCATGGCCCATGCATGGTTTGGTTCAAATGATTAGTGTGGCATAATTTGCTACTAGTAACTTCAAGTACCAGTTTTTACAATAATGATACTAACAAGCAAGTGGCCAACCGCGCGTTGCGGCAGTCACCTTGAAACTTATTATTGTGCAGCTAGCGTAATTGTGCGTACATATCTATAGTTAATATTAAAATGCTAAAATGATGATGTTATTATTAGGATAATTCTTTTGTTGAGAAAAAATCAAAAAAAAAAAAAAAAATCTAAGCATGTTGGTGATGTCATTAATCTAAATAATTATTAATTAAAATTAGTTAATATTAAAATGCTAAAATGATGATGTCATTATTAGGATAATTCATTTGTTGAGAAAAAATCAAAAAGAAAAAGAAAAAAATCTAAGCATGTTGGGGATGTCATTAATCTAAATAATTATTAATTAAAATTAAATCTTATTAATTAATTATTATTATTAAATCTTATTAATAATTATTTTAATTATTAAAATTAAATATTTTTGAATTATTTTAATTAATTATTATAAATTGAGTACGAAAAGGTATAAAAGCTAGACCGAAGGAAACCAATTCTAAATTTATATTTTAACTTACACTTTTAATATAAAATGACAACCAATATTATCTCTTATGATTGGATATGGTTTGTTTAATATGCATTTTTGGTGTTTGATAAAATGTTCAGCTGACGAGTTTCTTAGTCGGACTCTGTGGTTACACGGGTCATTAAACTAAATAACTTTAGCATTTACGTTCACTTAATACCTAAAACATATTATTAAACTGTTTCGTTTAAACAAACCCGTGATTCCACGGGTCATTTCACTAGTATTGTATTAAAAGACAACCTTTTGTATCAGTTTCCATAAACACATCATAATTTTCTTACTAACTACAATTTAGTTACATAGTTAAATGCTAAAATCAAATCAAAAGTTAACATTGTTTTGGTTACAAAAGGCAAGTGAATATACATTTAGTTAGAATGATGGAATATGTATGATTTAATCACATGATTAGGTAATAACAATAACCTGGATGTGGAAACAATATCCCTAGAACCAAACAATTATAGTATTATTAAGCACATATATATTAATGTTTCTAAGGTTTGCAAATACAAAAATACATATAAAGAGATTCATAACTTGCAGCCTCTTACTATTAATTAAACATGAAAAAATAACTTACAAATGGGCCTGAAAGATGTGTGTTGCTCCTACTAAGGGCTTGGTGGGTCATTGGAGCTGCTTGAAACCATCACCTTCGACACTATTACGATAAAACATGTTTGTAACTGCTTCTTGCCTGGATAACACAATATCCATGTCGAAGGTGGCAACAACGTGTTTAACATTCTCATCAGTAACATATTTATTTGTACAGGAATTCAGGGACGAATCTTTGAGGTGGCAGGGGTGGGCAGTGGCCCCTCCAAAATTTTATGTTCTTAGTGTAAATTTTATATTATTTGAATTTAAAATATAAATTTTTTATATAATAGCCCCTCCAGATTTTAGAATTTCTTTTTAATATAATTGATAAGTTTTTGAAACGATTTTGGCCCTCCCACTAAAGTCGTTCAAGATCCGTCCCTATACCGGATTTCTTTTGACATTTATTACTTGAGATTAGACTGTTATACCCAAATAAAGTATTAGTTAATTTAATGTGACTTTTATAGCCATATATTACAATTTCATATGTAAAGAAAACAAAATCCCATAAACCCCCAAATCAATTGAATACCATAATATGTTATCATCGGAGATTGATAAGACAGACACAAAGGAATTTGTAGCATTACAATTACAAAAACATATCAAATGTAAAAAAACTTACTATAGAACGCCAATGTCAAGAAGAATCCAAAGTAAACTATGTCTGCAGCCTGTGTAGAAGACACAATAGGCAGGTACGCAACACATGCATCATGGTTACCATCCTCAACCAAATCAGCATTACCAGCTCACAATTGTTGGCATATTTTAGGTTGTATTATTAAAATATTGCAAACCCGTGCATCAGGTTGTAAAAAAAAGCAGCTGACCAACGAGCTTATAGCTCAGTGGTACCCGATGCATTTGATCCCTGGGCCCACAGTGGGGGAAGCTTTGATCCGAAGAAAGGCGCAAGTTCAATTCTCAGTCTGGGCGCCCTGCATGGAATTATTTCTCCCTCCGGGGGGAAATTTGTGAAGTGTTTCGGGGGTCTAGCTAGTTGGGGTAAAAATCGCCTTGCCGTCACTGTGGTACCTGGGAGGAGGTACTTTGCCGGCACAGGTCTCTTTCGGGGTGGGATTGGTGGGTGCTACGGCACACAGGGTTAGCGTATCCCTGCCAACTTACACGTTTTGATCCGAAAAAAAGCAGCTGAAGCACATGCACCCGGAGCACTTCATAATCAGTACAAAGATGTATTCATAGAGCTAGTAAATAACATTAGCACTTAACAACACATGAATACGATATGTTAATAACAAAGAATGTGTATTCGACATTGGGTCGGGTCAATTTTTTTTTTTTTTTTTTTGATTTTTTAGGTTCAATCCGTCCCATACCGAGGACTAAAAAATATAAAAATTAAGGACCATGGTCCGTATTGAAACTCCTTGTGTATGGTCGGTTCCGGTCCATTTCGGTCCGGTCTTTTAATTTCTTTCGAATTTTCTTGTACTATGCACACCCTAACCTAAACGAGAGACTATAAAGAGGCACAACTATATCAACTCACTCGCGCCGTTGAATAAAAAAAGAAAAATACAAAATCATGAATATATATTGTGCTGAAAATAAAAAATCGCTCAGGATAGGATATGAAGATTATTGTTGTTACAAAACACAAGACCAAGTCACTGAATGTAAGAAATAAAACAGAACAAAAACACAAACAAAGCATAATTATTATTAAGGGGAAAAAAAACTACATAAAAATCAATCCCCGATCAATGATCTTGAAGTCGAAAATTTGAGAGAAAGCTGCATCTGTAACAATCACACCACACGTGACATCTTTCAAGTGCCTAAAATAGCAACATACCAACTGTCGTAGAATATTTTGAGCTGATCTATTACCTTGGCCATTTGTATGCCCAACTTGGGTAGGATGGACACGCGTCATCCTCTATTATCTTGACATCTGGTCTCCTCATCTCAAAGTTGTGAATATCATATGAAGTGATTAGTGGGCAATCCTTGATGTACAACACGGATAATTTGGAGCAATTAGTCAAAGCTAGTAATTGTTTAGCAGTAAGGTACTTTGCCTTGTTCACATGTAGTGTCTCCAAATTTTGACAATGTAATCCAATAGAAAGCCAACCACGATACCGGATTCCTTTACAATATGTTAAGTGCAACTCTTGTAGTAGAGGACACCCTTTTGTAACATTGACGATGATGTCATCGTCAACATAGGATCCCCTCAAAAAATAAAGGATTTTAAGATTTTTAGCCAAGCCTGAACCAATTTTCAGTAAACAATCCTTATTCTTAGGATTGTTATCACGATCATAAATTACTAGATACTCAAGACCGCCTCCACTTAACAATCCAGTTGGGTAAAGGACACGTGCATCTGCTGATAAATAAGTCAAAGTTTCCGAAAAACCTTGTTCAGATGTTAATCCAACTAATTTCTTACAATTGCTTATTTTGAGTACCCGGAGTTGAGGACAATTTTGTTTCAGAAAAAAAATTCCTGCGTTTGTTATGTTATCACAACCCCTAAGATCCACGTGTATCACGGATTTATTACAATATCTAGTTAACGTTTCCAAACCTTGTCCGTAATGGGAGTATAATGCAGATTAAGAACCGATATCGAATCAAAATGCATGAAACGACAAAGATATGTACCAAGCACAATTGAATCAAGGTTGTATGACTTACGTAACTTGGTTGAGGAGCATGTAACAACATCCTTTAAGCATTTACAACTTGAAATTGTGCTATCAAGAAAACGGTGACAAGTTAGGCAAAAAGATCTTTGTCACACTCTTCGTCTAGTTTTTCGTAAATCAGGTTCAAAATATCATCAGGAAATTGTGTAATCTGTTTTCCCTCGTCACTGACATCCATTTTTGAGTAAATCTCGATCAGTATTGTATTATTGTAGATCAAAGGAATAATGAAACAACAATACAAAATCAATCATCAATTATCAATTATCAATTAAATTAATTCAAATAAAGAATATAACATGAACTATGACTTTAATTCAATAAAAATTAAATTGATTAAACCGATTACCTGGTCAAGATTGAAAGTGCCATCAATATTTTTTCTGCTTTTCGGATAGATTTGTTTCAACTGGTTTCGTTCATAGAATTTAAGGGTTGTCAACTTGTTGGTTATAACGTACGACTAAAATTTCATATTTAACCCTTGGGCTCTTTCAGTTATATGAATATGTAACCTTATACTTTCTTGTTAACATTTTACTAAAATTTCATATTTAACCCTTGGGCTCTTTCAGTTATATGAATATGTAACCTTATACTTTCTTGTTAACATTTTTAGTTCTCAAACTTATTTAACTAGAATAGGGGTCCGCGCTTCGAGGCGGATATTTATAAGCGTTTGTCGTGTCGAAATCGGCCATTACCCAATGTCCCAATTTGACACCAAAATGACCTAACGGTTAAGAGGGGTCCAAATGGGTCAATTTGCTTTCCACTTTATAACATCCAAACAACTACTATCATTTCCATGCATGCTAGATGATAATTCGAAACGATAACTACAAAGCACAAACTGGTTAAAACACAATGCATAAACCATGATTCAGATCGATATTAAACCTTTATAATTTGCCTACTGACTTCGTAACAAAAAAAATGAGTTCTATCTTAAGGTCCACGCATTCGAAGTTTTGCTAATTTTGAACATTTTTGAAGACTTAACACATGTACCGTTAAACCACATACATTCCGTGCAACAAACAGTAACAAACTTTCCGAAAAACAAACAGTAACAAAGTTCACATTTTGAACCTTTTAATTTACTTAATAAACACATTAGCACATAAATTACTCTTGAAGCACCTAATATTATAGGTAGTTTGCAGCAGATATCCTTACTTTTTACAGTTAAAGTTAGCATATATATACATATAATTTAACATATTGAAAACAGAGTTATCATATAGTAACAAAATGACTGAAACGATACACACACAAAGTGATATATTAACCTAACAGAGTAACAGAGCCATATATTAACCTAAAAGAATAGCTGTTTCAAACCCATATTAGAATATTGAATTTAAATATTATATTAAACCTGATGCGTCAATCTAACAAAACAGAGCGAGAGTGATTATTTACAGTAATAAATCAAGAGGCTAAGCTTGACATACCTGTGATTAGTAGCAATCTTTGAAGCTGAACTTTTAGATTTAGGGTTTTAGATAACAAATAGAGTTTCATCTTTGAAGATGAACTTTTAGATTTAGGGTTTTAGAAAACAAATTGGTAGCAATCTTTGAAGATGAACTTTTAGATTTAGGGTTTCAGCAATGTTTGAAGATAAACTTTCTGATATAGGGTTTCAGATAAGGAATTTCACTTGAAGATCTAGGATATGAATTTGAGGTCGGGTGAAGAAGCAATGAAATTATCAATGAAGCATGGTATCAAAAATTAGGTGTTGAACGGATGTGGTAAATAAAAGAAAACTACAGCAGATGGGTTTTGTAGGATGACAAAAAAAAAAAAAAGAAGCTTTTGAATAAAAAAATATAAAGTACTGTTGGTGAATAGTGTTCCAGAATTTTGGTCAAACTAGTTTTCGAACACTGGGGGTTCGGTTTTCAATGTATTTTATTACGTTTAGTTTGTAAAATTATTTTGTGGCTAACGATGATGTCGTTGAAGCGCAACTCGAGTCGAACTAAAAGATATAATCCGTGAAAGATTCAAATGTTATTTTAAATTAACAATATATGTGCATCTCCGCATTTCGCTATGGAATTCTCGACTTTTAAAAATTTAACGCAAAATCAACGTGTATGAAAAGTACCTAAAATATTTAGCGATTTTTTAAAAAGCGTCCATTTTGCGTATAGTTAGTGGCATTGTGTTCCTAAAATTATTTCGAGTTTAACGATGGTGTCGAAAAAGTTTAACTCGTTGCGAGCGAGAAGATATGGCCCGTTGAGTATTTGGTTAGAGTTTATTTAAGTTTTTTTATAAAAATGATTATTTGACACTTTACGCCCGGTTGGGGGTTGATTTTAATATTTGAACGAAGTGTGAGGGCTTTTTTTAAGGTGGAAAAGGGTGGGAAAAAGTAGTAGGACGAAAACGTCTTTGGGTACTATTCATATTTTTGTGTTGAGTATTTGGTTAGAGTTTATTTAAGTTTTTTTATAAAAATGATTATTTGACACTTTACGCCCGGTTGGGGTTGATTTTAATATTTGAACGAAGTGTGAGGGCTTTTTTTAAGGTGGAAAAGGGTGGGAAAAAGTAGTAGGACGAAAACGTCTTTGGGTACTATTCATTTTTTTGTGTGTTAGATAGTATAGGGTGGGAAAAAGTAGTAGGACGAAAACGTCTTTGGGTACTATTAATTTTTTTGTGTTTTAGATAGTATATAAATATAAATATAAATATAAATATAAATATAAATATAAATAAATAAATAAATATAAATAAATATAAATATAAATGTAAATGTAATATTTATAATATAATATAATATAATATTTTTAATCAAGCGCTTTGCGGCGAACGACTATTTAAAAATTTCATGCAAGTACAGTTTACTAAGTCCTTCAGCTAGGTAAGTATTATACATTAGTAGTCGGACACTTTCCTGTTACAAAAATGAGGGTTAAATTTAGGCAGTTTACGGTTGGCAGTTATATGGGTGTACACAAAAAAAGGAAAAAATACTTTAGCATTAATAGTAATACTCTACCGAAGATTAACACACCTATATATCATCAAACAAATATAAGTTTTGAATAAAATTAAAAAAAAAAAAAAAAAAAAAAAAAAAAAAAAAAAAAAAGCAAAAAATTAAAGCGTTAATCAAGAAATGCGTATTAAACTTTCCTTGATCCATGATTCTTTGTACCTTATAATTAACATCATAGTTCAGAAATACATAACCTAATCCAAGCCTCAAATTAGGTTATAACTTTTAATCCTTACAAAACTAATCATTAACTGTATTAGAAGTAATTAAATGAATGGAACACTTCAAAACTCTACCTACTCGTAACAAATCTAAAGCATCTTAACTTTATATATACATGCATATTTTTCATTGCTATACCTTACAGCAAAATAATAGCAATTCCCATATCAAAAGCGTAGGCAAACATCGTTGTAATTCACAGGCTCCTTTTAGAACTTAAGAGCTTCTTTGTACAGCTGTTAATCGTACAAAAAATGACCAGTTGCCATATGCCTATCAAAAGCTTCTATCGATCTCGCACCACTGGCTCTACTTTCCAAACTGCCAAACTCTTACATGAAAATAGTCTGGGAGGATTGCGTACAGCTACAGGCAGAACTAAGAGTCACAAAAGTAAGAAGGACATAGCATACAACACTAACTTAAATTGATTGAAACAGTTCCTGAGCGCTGAATTTCAAGGCGTGGGGACCCCATTGCAGATGCAGGACAAATGAAATGAGCTCAGTACCAGTTGCTGCCACATAAAAATATTAAAATCGATGAGACAACAAAGAAGACAACGAAATCGAAACAAGCAAAGCTAAATACAATCTAAAAAAAAAAAAAAGGCTGAATTGAGAATAAAAAGAAACAAAAAATCTGTCAACGATAGTAAGCACAACAACACACACCGGAAGCAAAAAGCAAATCTAGCATCTGGTACAAAATAGAGAACGCAACAATAAACAATCAAACAATATTAACCGAAAATCACAGGAACCAAAAACACATTCAAACCTTCGGTAAGTAATTTGTGTTACAAATCAAAATGTAACAATAGTTCTCATAGAGAAGGCTTACAGTCTTCTCAGATGAAGAAAGTGCTTTTAGACCACCCACTGCTTGTTCAACCTCCAAAAGATATGAAAAATGTTGACGAACTCTACATATAAAAAAACATGTCTTATTCATCAATATATCAATTTATACAATATAACATTCAAAAATGGCAAAACGACATCTACTTCACCTGTTTAGAAACCATGGTACTAAGTTATGCATTATTAGCTTGATATTAGTGAAACAAACAAAACAAATTAACAAGCGCAACTTAATGTATCATCTCAATAATCTTGGCCATTTGATGATGATGATGATGATGTATTAGCTAGTAGAAATTGTATGGTGGATTTATATGAATGGGAAGGTTTATGGTTAAATTATAAAATGTGAAAAGTTTGTGGTAAGTTTATGAAAATTATAAAGTTAAGTATTGTAAAAAGTGTGGTCGAATTATAAAAAATAAAAAGTTTGTGGTAAATTTGTGAAAGTTGTGGGCTTCACTATTCACTTGCCATATCTCATTTCGATGTATAGATAATAATAAAATAATAATAATAATAATAATAATAATAATAATAATAATAATAATAATATAATATAATATTTTTAATCAATTATTGTATCATTATTTATTATAAATTATAAATATACTCGCTTTAATCCTCTAAACATAGGAAATAGGCCGTTAAAAACTCCTAAACTTTTTACAACAACAACAACAACAACAACAATACCCAATCCCATATGAGTGGGGTATGGGGGGAGTTGGGATGTTGACAATCTTTCCTCTATCCTAGAATAAAGAGAAATCATTTCTCCACCCCGAGTTAAACACTCACAAGAGCGGAGAAAGTCCTCCTTACCTCTATTCGACGGGTAAAGAAATTGCTTTCAAGGGGACCTCCGGCCATAAAGAATGAGAAAAAATAATAAAAAATAAATTAAATAAAATAAAATAAAGAACAGCATGAAATAAATAGATAAATATATAAAAAAAAGTAATACGTAGTAATAAATAAGAAAATAAAAAATAAAAAAATAAACAGAGACGCCATGAAAATGGTAGAATCAAATTTTCATAGGTTTTACATCGTGCCTGGAGTTCAATTTAGGCTCTAAGCGGCAGTCAAGTCGCCAATGAATCGACGCTTGCTAAGCCTCGCTTAACAGAACCGTTTATGAAAAAAAAAACTAATAGTAGGAGTATATATATATATATATATATATATATATATATATATATAAGGGAAAAAGAAGTCGTACCTTAGACAGTAGGGCGAAGCTGAGGACAAAACGAGAGATGCTACAACTAAAAAACAAAAACATATATGACTGTAAACAAGCAACCCTAAACACAACAAAACAAACAAACCTAGAAACACACACCAACAAACATACATACATACATACATACATACATACATACATACATACATACATACATACATACATACATACATACATACATACAAACAACTTGAGAAAAAAAAAAAAAAAAAGAATTATAACTCCTTAACCACAATACAACTCTCCACAATACAACTCCTTAACCATCTTGTTTCTTGGTCTTAGTGAACAACTTTAACGTGTAACAGAGCATGATAAACAAATGAATTATAGTGGATTAGTTTGTGTCTGCCAAGAGAACTGATGCGTATCAGTAACATGCAATAACACAACTTGAGAGAAAAAAAAGTAATCAAATCGATGTCCACATGCAATAACACAATTGGAGCAAAAAAGATAACCAACTGTAGCACCAATAGGCACACTTATATAAAGCAAGTAACTGGTAAAATTCATATCATCTATCTTATAGTGCTTTCAATGATGACACACTTCCTCTCTAGAACTAGTTGCTACATTGGTGCTACATTAACGTCACATCAGTACTTCTTTCTCAGGACTAACATATCCAAGATTAAACACTACCAACAATGACATACTTCCTTAATATTTTTACTTATTTTTTTATATTGCTTTTTTTAGTTATAAAATCAAATAATTATAATTATTTAAATTATAAATACTTATTAAAAAAAATAATATTTCATTAAAATTAAAAACTTACAATAATAGAATATTAAAAACATTACGACAATAATTAAACTAAAATACTACGAGTAGAAAATTAATAATCAAACTACTCTTCCTCGTCCGAGATTTCCAATGTCTTCGCATATTTTTTCTTAATTCTCGCCCGATCCCTCATTAGTATGTCGTATTTGTCGGGAAGCAAGTTACGTGAAACGGGTTTAGAAAGAAGCTTCAAACCTTTAAACATTGTCTGCATGTCACTATCTTCACATATCTTTTCGAAGGCTCGCTTCGCCGCTAATTGTGAAGCTTCGACGGATTGAGCTATCTTTACTCGTACTTCCTCAGATGACATACGTCTCGCGACATCGGATGAGTATGAATCCCTTTGACTTTTAGCTCGACTTGGAGGGCGACGGATTGAGTCTCGATCCTTAAAAATAAATTTTCAAATTGGCTTGGGTCCGGGTTCGTGCTTGTGTTCGTGTTGGAAATTTTGTTAGTCACATTTATTTGTATACCGTTGGCTTGTTTTCGTTTGTTGGTTGTTGTAATATGTAACATCCATGTTACATCCATCCCACATCAGTTGGAGAGGAGAACGAAGCATGCCTTATAAGGGTGTGGAGACATTTTCTAGCATGACGCGTTTTGGGACTATGAGCGCAGCAGATCCCATTAGAACTCTGCAGTTAAGCGTGCTCAGGAAAGAGCACTACCAGGATGGGTGACCTCCTGGGAAAGTGTCTGTCGTGTGTGGTCGCCAAGAAAAATCCGTGAGCAACCTACGGGGGAGACAAGGGTACGTCCCTATCTCTACAAAGCGGACAATATCATGCTACGGGGAACGTGTTACTTGAGGTGTTACAGATGGTATCAGAGCCAGGCCCCGGACCAAACTTGCACAGCGAGGACGCCGAGTCCCATTAGGGGGGAGGATTGTAACATCCGTGTTACATCCGTCCCACATCGGTTGGAGAGGGGAACGAAGCATGCCTTATAAGGGTGTGGAGACCTTTCCTAGCATGACGCGTTTTGGGACCACAAGCGCAGCAGATCCCATTAGAACTCTGCAGTTAAGCGTGCTCAGGCAAGGGCACTACCAGGATGGGTGACCTCCTGGGAAAGTGTTCGTCGTGTGTGGTCTCCAAGAAAAATCCGTGAGCAACCTACGGGGGAGACAAGGGTACGTCCCTATCTCTGCAAAGCGGACAATATCATGCTACGGGGAACGTGTTACCTAAGGTGTTACATAATACCCTCACCTTGTAAAAACTTCGGGCAATCCCTTAGATTTCGCCACACATCCTCAAAATTAAACTGCCTTTTGGTTTGATTCTTGAATTGTTTTTGGGCCGCGTTCATAAGACTTTTCCCCGCACAATCACTTTGCCAATGATGCTCGAGCTTTGAATAAATTGCAATAAATTGCTTAACATCCCGTGCAATTTTACTCAATTGTCTGATTTATTGTACAAGTATTTTTACAACATAATGGGTTATATTCCACCGTAATTATATTTTTTTCGTTTGCCAATAATTATTTATTCAAATACACTTTTGATACCTCTCAAAATAGATTTCATGATATTTTATTTTAAGAAACCGCGAAATTGCGGTTATAATGTTAATGTTTTTGATATTTTTTGATTTATTATTCACATATATTTCACTGCTATTACTTATATCATTAGCGTAAATAAGTTATCAAGAATATATATATTAAAATCTTCTATGATAAAATATCCGCGAATGTGCGGGTTATAAACTAATAATTGTTAATTTCAACGTGTATAGTTATTTTATTTTAACGGTTTATGCATATAGTTATTTTAATGGTTTATGAAATAATTGTGATTTTTTTTTGTTCGGAGGTTTTTACGGAGCAATCTTTATATCGAGTAGAGAGAAGGAGGACTTTCTCTTCGTGTGGGTGGAGAATTCCTTCTCTACACGTCGGTGGAAAAACGACTTCTCTTTATTCTAGGGTAGGGGAATGATTGTCTGCATCTCACATCCCTCGTACGTCGCATGTACAGGATTGGTTATTGTTGTTGTTGTTGTGTTATACGGAGTATCTAATTGTATAACTAAGTAATATCATATCGGTAACTTTGTTAGATTACTTATTATCTTAGATAGTTTTTACTGAATTTCTCATCTTTACATCAGCACCAACCTCTTCCAGTAACTTTTCACCAAATACTTCATATTCTTTTACTAAATAATACCTACAAACATATTATGTACAAGTTACTAACATAAATTGCAAAATAAATAGTAAGTAGGACCTACCACTTTACGGCAATTAGCACCAAGACTTTGACTATAGCATTTTTTAACTAAGTGTGCCAACTTGAAAGGACTCGAACCAATAACCGAAAAACGATAAAAATAAATAAATAAATAAATTTTAGTAACACCTGGCATCAGGTCCAGGCAAGAGGCGCGGCGTGGCCTAAAGCGTGGCCTGATGGTCAGGTTGTTTCAATAAGTCTGTTACCAATTTACACTAGTAGGCGCGGCGTGGCCCTGGCTCAGCCAAACATTTGGCTTGATCCAAATGCAAGTTTGATGTGAGATATGTACATGTCTTAGTATGTTAGTGTTCATATCCGCCAACAAAAAACTTATATGTTCTAACCCCGATTTATGAGCCAACTAATTCTAGGGCGACTACCCACTTTGCAATCATTCTGAAGTCATCGCTGGTGAACCGGTTACGAGGGGATTAATTTTTTCTTGCATCCAGTTCACTTTTAAAATAGTATGTTTACATTTAATAGCACAAAATTCACACATATAGAGATCGTTCAAAAACGACCTAGAGGGCGGGACCTAGAGGTTGATAGGTTGGGCTTGCCTCGGGTTTTTTCAGTTACATTTTTTGTTTGTTGATGTCTCTTGATTTGTTTGGTTTAGTTCCCGATACTATTGTATTGTGCTCGCTTTATTTTGTTTAGTTTGATTTTTGGTTTTTCGGGAGGCCCGTTTATATGTCATACCCCGTCCTAATCCAACCAGACGAAGTCCATATAAATTATAAACGATTCACAACAGTTGATTACATTGCGAGGTACTTGACCTCTATATGATACATTTTACAAACATTGCATTCGTTTTTGAAACGACAATCTTTCATTACATCGAAAGTTGACGACATGCAAACCATTTTATAATATATCTAACTATAATTGACTTAGTAATAATCTTGATGAACTCAACGACTCGAATGCAACGTCTTTTGAAATATGTCATGAATAACTCCAAGTAATATCTTTAAAATGAGCAATTGCACAGCGGAAGATTTCTTTCATACCTGAGAATAAACATGCTTTAAAGTGTCAACCAAAAGGTTGGTGAGTTCATTAGTTTATCATAAACATTCATTTCCATCTTTTTAATAGACCACAAGATTTTTATTTCTCATAAAAATACGTCTCATGCATAGAGACAAAGATAATCATTCATATGGTTTGAACACCTGGTAACCGACATTCACAATATGCATATAAGAATATCCCCATCATTCCGGGATCCTCCTTCGGACATGATATGAATTTCGAAGTACTAAAGCATCCGGTACTTTGGATGGGGCTTGTTGGGCCCGATAGATCTATCTTTAGAGTTCGCGTCAATTAGGGTGTCTGTTCCCTAATTCTTAGATTACCAGACTAAAAAGGGGCATATTCAGTTTCGATCATTCAACCATAGAACGTAATTTCGATTACTTGTGTCTATTTCGTAAAACAGTTATAAAAATTGCGCATGTATTCTCAGCCCAAAAATATAAAGGGTAAAAAGGTAAATGAAACTCACAATACTGTATTTTGTAGTAAAATACATATGACGATATTGAACAACTGAACAATGCAGAGTTGGCCTTGGATTCACGAACCTATATCAATTGTATATCTATTAATACATATAGTGTAAATCACAAAATTTCATTTATTATTATGTATTATTTATACATTTATAGTTATATAGAATTTATACTAAATTTCATTTTGAAACATATACTTACATTATGTTTTATATTGTATTGTATATTTATTAATATGCATATCGTAATCGATTAAATTTGTATATATATAATTTACTAATTATATCATTTTTATATTATTAATATATATACGTCTCATATATTCATTTTGTATATAAAATATTAATTTTTGTTATGTTATAAGTATTAAATATATCTTTATATTTATATATATATATATATATATATATATATATATATATATATATATATATATATATATATATATATATATATATATATATATATATATATATATATATATATATATATATATATATATCATTTGTTTATTAAGATAGTTATTATAGTAATACTCAATTAATATTTGTAATGATAAATATGATAATGATAATACTTAATATTAGTACTGATGATAATAATGATAATAATTCTATTAGTAATAAAATTAATGACATTAATAATATATAAAAGAAAATATTAATTTTACTGTTAGTGTTAGTTATGTTAATGATTTTAGTAATTACATAATACTAATAATCATTATAATGTACATAATAATACTTATAGTGATAATAATAATAATAATGATTATGTTACTTATAATGATAATTATAATACTAATAATAATTATAATACTAGTAATGATGCTAATAATAATATTGTAACTTATAAAATGATACAATTATTAGTTTTTAATGAACAAATAATAAATTTTATAATTTTTATAGAAATTACAATAATATTCATAATATTCATAATAACAATGATAATAATACTAATAATACTACTAATACTTAATAATAATTTCAATCAATAATAACAATAATAACAATAACAATAACAATCTATAATAATAATAATAATGATACTAATAATAATAATAATAATAATAATAATAATAATAATAATAATAATAATAATAATAATAATAATAATAATAATAATAATAAGAAAAATATAAAAGGTTTATACCTTTTAAAACTTCTGTAAAAAGAATTACACAAGACCGGACTCGAACCCGAGACCTCTCGCTCACACCTCCAACACCCAACCATTCGTCCAGTTTAATTTATCTGAGATTATATCTCCCTAATTGTTTATAACCCGTATAACCTTGCTTCCATTTTCATCTTCAACAATTGATCAAAGCAATCAATCACAACCATACATCAATGAATTGATTCAAAGACTTTCAAATGAAACAAAATCGGTTAATGTAGAGTGTTTGTATCAATTAGCAAATGAAAAAAAAAAAATTAAAGACAGAACCCACAGAAGCTGTTCGACGCAGCAAAAAAAAATATATATGATTGTAAAAAATAGAACATTTCATGTTATAATCACCACATGAAATACATTTCAAATCACCCCAAGAAACTTTCAAAATCATCAATTTGACTGGAGATATCAAAACAAGTTCGGATTTTAATGAAGAACAACTGTTGGCTTTTTTTAATTCAAAACTTTGACTCACGAATTTGGATTCGTTTTGAAAAATTAGAAATTCATACTTTGCAGAAAGTTTGAGTGAATAATTCCTAACCAAACTGCATTTTTATTTTTTGAGATTGATTTCGAATTCGAGCTATCAAAAATTTAAAGAACGAACAGGGTGTCGAGTTCTTTTTAATGGGTTTTCTGTTTAATTTTTATCAACTAACAAATGTAGTGGTTTTTAATTAACAAAGGAAATGAAAGAACTGAATGAGGTAATCAATATTACAGAGCCATACGGTTTATTAGATACAGATGGGTAATCACCAAGTTGAATAAGTCAGAAGAAAGAATAGATAAAAATATATATATATATATAAAGTAGATAGTGAAAGGAAACAAACTCGTACGTATGATATTGATAGGTAAGAATTTTAGACAAGAAACCAAACTTTTAAAAGTTGAGATGATCTTCCACGGATTGTATCTGTAGGATTTTATCTATCATTAATTTTTTTATTAATTAATAAATATAAGTATATTAGTAATAATAAAAATACAAATAATAATAGTGTAAATAATGATAACAATATTCAAATAATAATAGTAATTGATATAATAATAAAAATGTTAATTTTTAATAAAAATACAAAATTTAATAATGGTAATAATATATATAAAGATGATGAATGGTAATAAATGGTATTATTCTTATAATAATAATAATTAATAATATTTACATTACAACTAAATTATAATTTTTAATTATTCTTATAATAGTATTTATACCATATTAATAATAATAATACCAATATTGATATAAATATTACTAATAATGAAAGTAGTAATAATATTAGTGTTATTAAAATGATTATCTTTTAACTTGTAATTCCATTTAATTATATTGATATTACATATTATTAGTTATTTAATAATTATATAATATTTATAATATCTAATTACATCTATAGAATATTTAATAATAATACTCATAAAATCTATAATTTTGCATCTCAATCATATACATACATACATACATACATATATATATATATATATATATATATATATATATATATATATATATATATATATATATATATATATATATATATATATATATATATATATATATATATATATATATTCATCTATCACTACATATTTAATTATATTTTAAAATTCAAATAAATAATATATTAATTATATATATTGAAGCAAATACTCTCAAATATAATATTAAATACTTTTTGTTAACATTAACAACTTATGTAAATTTAATTTATTCTATATATTTAAATAAACATTTTTAATAACTAAATCACATGATAGTTCGTTAATATAATTAATTTATAATATATAATTATTTACATGTTTAGTTATTTATATATACATTTCTATTTACAATTAAAGGTTCGTGAATCATCGAAAACAGTCGAAGGTCAATTGAATATATAAAACAGTTCAAACTTTTTGAGACTCAACCTTGTAGACTTTGCTTATCGTATCGATTATAGATTAAGATTAAATTTGGTCGGAAATTCCCGGGTCATCACAGTACCTACCCGTTAAAGAAATTTCGTCCCGAAATTTGAATGTGGTCGTCATGGCTAACAATAAAAATGTTTTCATGATGAATATGAGTTGATAATTAGATTTTTTTTATCATCATTGAGTAATACGGATAAAATGATTCGATTAATCGAAGAGTACGAATGAAGTTATCACCAAAGAGTGAAATAGGAAAATAAAGATTCATCTTAACTTTTGACAGAGTCAAGGTTGAATTTAGAAAATAAGGTGCGTCTTAACTTTTGATGTTGTCTTAGTTGAATTCCGGAATTCAAGTGATTTAAAGAAAATCTTCGAAATCCAAAAGATTTGATTCTTCGGCGAGTAAGGAAATTGAAGATCTCTATACTTAAATACGATGATCTGCCTCGATTACTCTGTCTGATATTTCCATTATAAATTAAACTCTTCCGTTCCATTATTCTCACCATTCCTATATTTTCTTTCTTAGTTCATACATCCAAAAGATCGTAACAATGCTTCATCCTATTCTAATCCTTGATATTTTTCTAATTATCATTTCTGTCATCCTTCTTTTTAATCTTCTACCAGAAATATTTGGTTACTTCTACTATTACCTTGGATGATTCTATTCTTAATTCTACCGTGTCTTTATGTTTCTATTCTTATTAATATCCACGGTTTGTAATTTCGGTGTTGTCATTGGGCTTTATATTTTCTCTTATATTTTGGAGTCCCTGCTCCCGTCTTCTATAATCATTGTCATTTACCGATAATGTTCTCTCTTAATTACTGTGATTTATACCCCCTTTCTATTTCGGAGCTTCATTCTTTCTTTTTTTTCGCAAGTAATGGTCCAGAATTCGTAAGTACGAAGTTAAGATTGACCATAATGTTCTAAGCAGGAAGGAACGTAGTAGCACGATTTGATTTGTCAAATTACCAGAATCACTAAGGATAGAACTATCAAGAATATACTTTCTTGATATGTTCGGAGGTTGAACAGATTGAACGAGTCGTGTAACGTGGTTGATAATGCTAAAAACGAACATATATTTCATAGCATTATTCCTCAAGAAAGACAAGCTTTTAGTTGCAATTGTTCTATTTACAAGTGATATTCGTTTAAATAATAAAAGGTGAAGACAAAAGACAGATTCGACGAATTGAAGACGCAAATGACCAAAAAGCTCAAAAGTACAAAATACAATCAAAGAGGTTCCAATTATTGATAAGAAACGTCTCGAAATTACAAGAGTACAAGATTCAAAACGCAAAGTACAAGATATTAAATTGTACGCAAGGACGTTCGAAAATCCGGAACCGGGACCAGAGTCAACTCTCAACGCTCGACGCAACGGACTAAAAATTACAAGTCAACTATGCACATAAATATAATATAATATTTAGATAATTCTTATAATTATTTAATATATTATATTATTTATAAAACCGTCGGCAGAAGAAAACAACCAAAAATGAGCCTCCCCAGCTGGCCATGCGATCGCATGGCCTGGAAGGCATAAATCCATGCGATCGCATGAGCCCCAGTTCCAGCCCACATGCCTATAAAAATCGAGCTTTGGTGCACCAAAAATATAATCTATCTTTCTCTTCTCTCATATATACGTAAAATATATATATATATATAATTTATATTTTAATTTTAATTTTAATTATAATTCTAATAATAAGGGTATGTTAGCGAATATTGTAAGGGTGTAAGTTGAAATTCTGTCCGTGTAACGCTACGCTATTTTTAATCATTGTAAGTTATGTTCAACCTTTTTACATTAATGTCTCGTAGCTAAGTTATTATTATGCTTATTTAATCCGAAGTAATCATGATGTTGGGCTAATTACTAAAATTGGGTAATTGGGCTTTGTACCATAATTGGGGTTTGGACAAAAGAACGACACTTGTAGAAATTATACTATGGGCTATTAATGGGCTTTATATTTGTTTAACTAAATGATAGTTTGTTAATGTTAATATAAAGATTTACAATTGGGCGTCCCTATAAATTACCATATACACTCGATCGGACACGATGGGCGGGGTATTTATATGTACGAATAATCGTTCATTTAACCGGACACGGGAATGGATTAATAGCCACTAGAATAATTAAAACAGGGGTGAAATTATGTACAAGGACACTTGGTATAATTGATAACAAAATATTAAAACCTTGGGTTACACTCAGTCGACATCCTGGTGTAATTATTAAACAAAGTATTAAAATCTTGTTACAGTTTAAGTCCCCAATTAGTTGGAATATTTAACTTCGGGTATAAGGATAATTTGACGAGGACACTCGCACTTTATATTTATGACTGATGGACTGTTATGGACAAAAACCAGACGGACATATTAAATAATCCAGGACAAAGGACAATTAACCCATGGGCATAAAACTAAAATCAACACGTCAAACATCATGATTACGGAAGTTTAAATAAGCATAATTCTTTTATTTCATATTTAATTTTCTTTATTTTATATTTAATTGCACTTCTAATTATCGCATTTTTATTGTTATTTTATTTAATTACATTTTTAATTATCGTACTTTTTAATTATCGCAAGTTTATTTTATCGCACTTTTATTATTCGCAATTTCATTATCGTTATTTACTTTATGCTTTAATTTAAGTCTTGTATTTATTTTTAATATTTTACATTTGGTTTTAACTGCGACTAAAGTTTTAAAATCGACAAACCGGTCATTAAACGGTAAAACCCCCCTTTATAATAATAATATTACTTATATATATATATTTGTATTTTTATAAAAGTAAACTAATATAGCGTTAAGCTTTGTTTAAAAAGATTCCCTGTGGAACGAACCGGACTTACTAAAAACTACACTACTGTACGATTAGGTACACTGCCTATAAGTGTTGTAGCAAGGTTTAAGTATATCCATTCTATAAATAAATAAATATCTTGTGTAAAATTGTATCGTATTTAATAGTATTTTCTGTAAAAATATAAGCTATTTTATATACTACTCTGCTACCACATCAAGTATTTTTGGCGCCGCTGCCGGGGACATCATTCTAGCTTAAAAGCCGGAAGCGCAACGCTAATATATAAAAAAAAAGATTTTTATTTTTAGTACGCTTTTGTAAAAATACGTTTTAAATATTCAAAAATAAAAAAAAAGAAAAACAAAAATATAAATATTTTTTCTTAGAGTTTGGTAAATATTTAAGTTTTATAAAGTTTCTTTATTTCTATTTTTTTTTATTTTGTAAAAATATAAGTTTTATTTAATTAATAAATATATTTTATATTTTACAGCAAAAACAGAAAAAAAAAAAATTAAATTTCGGCCTGTACTATAGCAGCCCACTCTGTGGCCCGAAACCCTAGCCCATGCGATCGCATGGCTGGGCAACTGAGGACTCATGCGATCGCATGAGCCCTGCTGACACGCCAACTGTAGCCCTGAATCAGCATTAATTACGGGTATTATTTATTATTATAATTATAAAACCCTATTTAGTTTTATATTTAATATTAATTAAGTTTAGTTTTATTATTTAATTTATATATTTAGTTTATTTAGTTTAATTAAATTTTAAAATTTATTATTTTTATAAAATAAATAATATAAAAATAATATTTTTATAAAAATTATACTTTTTACAATTTTTAGTATATTTTTATATTTTGTACTCTTTTAGCGTAACTTTTGTATTTTTCGCTCCTATTTAGTTTTAATTCATAGTCTTTGCCATAGTTATTTTTACTTCTAAATTTTTAGGCTTTGCCGTAGAATTCCTTAAGTGCTTTTTCTTTAGACTAAGATTTAAGTGCTTTAGAATTTTGCGACGCCTTTTTAAGTTTTAGTTTCTTTTTAAGTTAATTCCATTTGGGATTTAGTTTTTCTGTAAGCTTTAATATTTTTAGACACCTTTTACTATGTATCAATTATCATTCCAATTAGTAATTTCAATTTGCGATTATAATTTTAAGTTAGTTGTAGTAATAAGGATAGGTTAGTCAAGTATTTTTAAGTTTTATAAGTTTCTTTTATTTTTCCGTCACCTTTTATTTTTCAACCATTTTTCTTTTCCGATCTTTTTCGACGAACTCTTTTTCTTTCTTATTTCTCGCTTTTCTAGTTTTAGGACATAGATTTTTATTCTACTTCTTATCTAAATTTCTTAAAATTACGAAAATTTATTTTAAGTGATTAAATTGATAGACATAAAAATTTTCTGGTTCGTAGTAATAGTTGGATTTGTACGTGGACCGGGTTATTGGAGCCAAACAGTCCTCAATTATATTGAGACCAAACGAATCCTGCCCCTCTGCTGCATCTTTTGGCTATTCGAAACGTGGGCAAAATCAGAAAAGTCTATTGATTGGATAACTTATTATAATTTTTCTTTCCTTTTTAAAACTAATAGGATATTCAGTGAATGCACCGAGCAAGACGTTCACCACCTTTTGTACGTTCACCACCTGTAACTAGATCAAGACATTTAGCAAATATAACCGCCGTTGATTTCTCTTTAGAATCATCATCCAGTCGACCAAGTACTTCAGTTCAAATTTCCGATAATCCATTTTTTGAACCCGACCTCACAATTGAGTATCCGGAGAATATTCAGGAACGGTTCGTAGATCCTGAACCACTAAACTTTCCCCCGGAACCACCAATCATTCAAACAGAGATTGTTGAGGAACGAACCATTAAATCAGAATCCTCTAGTGATTCCGATTCAACAAATTCAATTATGGAGAATCTGGAACCTTTAAGTATGGAAGACCGAATGAGAGCTAAACGCACTGGCCAAGGTCACGCAATTACTCATCCAGAGATTAATGCGCCAGATTATGAAATCAAAGGACAAATTCTACACATGGTGACTAATCAATGCCAATTTAGTGGTGCGCCGAAGGAAGATCCAAATGAACATCTACGTACCTTTAATAGGATCTGCACACTATTTAAAATCCGAGAAGTGGAGGATGAACAGATATATCTCATGTTATTTCCCTGGACTTTAAAGGGAGAAGCCAAAGATTGGTTGGAATCGTTACCTGAAGGGGCGATTGATACATGGGATGTTTTAGTTGACAAATTTCTTAAACAATTCTTTCCTGCATCTAAAGCTGTAAGACTTCAAGCAGAAATTGTTACGTTTACACAGAAGCCAAATGAAACTCTATATGAGGCATGGACAAGATATGGAAAGTTGTTAAGAGGATGTCCGCAACATGGTTTAGACACCTGTCAAATAGTACAAATATTCTACCAAGGATGCGACATCACTACAAGGAAAGACATAGATATAGCAGCTGGTGGTTCTATTATGAAGAAAACCGAAACTGATGCTTACAAAATTATTGATAACACTGCTTCCCACTCACATGAGTGGCACCAAGAAAAAGATATCATTAGATCATCTAAAGCAGCTAGAGCCGATTCTAGCCATGACTTAGATTCCATTTCCGCAAAGATAAATGCTGTGGAGAGACGAATGGAAAAGATGACTAAAGATATTCACTCAATACGAATTAGTTGTGAGCAGTGTGGAGGATCACATTTGACAAAAGATTGTCTCAGTATTGAATTAACAATGGAACAAAGAGAGAATATTTCATACATAAACCAAAGGCCTGGAAATAATTATCAGAATAATTATCAACCGCCAAGACCGATTTACAATCAAAACCAGAATTAAAACCGAAATATTCCATACAACAACCAACAAGGTCCTAGCAATCAACAAGTATCCAATAATACTTACAACCAGCAAAGACCTAATTTTCAAAACAAACCACCACAACAAACCGATGATAAAAAGCCGAATTTAGAAGATATGATGACTAAGCTAGTTGAAACTCAAACGCAGTTTTTCACATCTCAAAAACAAACCAATGAACAAAATGCTTAAGCATTTAGAAATCAACAAGCTTCTATTCAAAATCTGGAACAAGAAGTAAGTAACCTAGCAAGGTTAATAGGTGAAAGAAAACCGAGAAGTCTACCTAGTGATACAAATGCTAACCCCCGGAATGAAACAGCTAAAGCCATTACCACAAGAAGTGGTACAACACTTAAACCACCTGAAATACCTGTAACTTCTGATGAAGCTATTCCTACTCCACAAGAACCACAACCTGATCAAGATAAGGAAAAAGAACCGGTAGTTGAAAAGGTTATTGAAGATAACACAGTTAAGGATAAACCTTATGTTAAAACATACCAACCACCACTTCCTTACCCGAGTAAAATGAAGAAAGAGAAACTTGAAGCCGAGCAATCCAAATTCTTGGATATGTTTAAACAGATAAATGTAAATCTTCCTTTCATTGATGTGATTTCAGGAATGCCTAGATATGCTAAATTCTTGAAAGATCTAATCTCAAATAGAAAGAAAATGGAAGAACTCTCGGCTGTTACTATGAATGCTAATTGTTCAGCAGTGCTGTTGAATAAGATACCAGAAAAACTATCTGATCCAGGAAGTTTCACAATTCCATGTTTTCTGGGTAGTCTTAGTTCAATAGAAGCATTAGCAGACTTAGGTTCTAGTATAAATTTAATGCCGTATTCACTATACACTAAACTAGACCTTGGAGAATTGAAACCAACCAGAATAAGCATACAACTAGCCGACAGATCAATAAAATATCCTAGAGGGATAATGGAGAACATGCTAGTTAAAGTTGGTACTTTAGTATTTCCAATAGATTTTGTTGTTTTGGACATGGAAGAAGATTCTCAAGTTCCTCTCATATTAGGAAGACCATTCTTAAACACGGCTAAAGCAATGATAGACGTGTTCGGTAAGAAACTGACCCTAAGTATAGAGGATGAGAGTGTTACCTTTTCAGTTGATAGAGCAATGCAACAACCACAATCTGCAGATGATACATGTTATTATATTCAAACTATAGATGCACATGCAGAATTATTAGAAGAATTTCCAGAATTACAAGGAACAGGAGAATGTTCTTTAGGAGAAGGTAATGAACCAATTGATGAAGCTGAAATGTTAGCTACACTTATAGCTAATGGATATGAACCAACAACAGAAGAAATTCAAATGCTAAAAAAAGAAGACAAATATCGATACAAATCATCGATAGAAGAACCTCCGAAATTAGAATTAAAGCCACTTCCAAACCATTTGGAATACGCTTATTTACATGGTGAATCTGAATTACCTGTAATAATATCGTCTTCTCTTACTAAAAATGAGAAATCACAACTCATTTCTGTGTTGAAAGCTCATAAACCAGCCATTGCATGGAAGATTCATGATATTAAAGGAATAAGTCCTTCGTATTGCACACATAAAATCCTTATGGAAGAAGGTCATAAAACGTATGTGCAACGCCAACGAAGACTAAATCCTAATATGCAAGATGTAGTTAAGAAAGAGATTATTAAACTGCTAGATGCAGGTCTAATTTATCCAATCTCTGATAGTCCATGGGTAAGCCCAGTTCAATGCATGCCTAAGAAGGGTGGCATGACTGTCATTACAAATGAGAAAAATGAGCTTATTCCTACTAGGACTGTAACAGGATGGCGTGTATGTATTGATTATAGAAAATTAAATGACGCCACCAGAAAAGATCACTTTCCCTTACCTTTCATAGATCAAATGTTGGAAAGATTAGCCGGAAATAGTTACTATTGTTTTCTAGATGGATTTTCCAGATATTTTCAAATTCCAATAGCACCCGAAGATCAAGAGAAAACCACATTCACGTGCCCTTATGGTACTTTTGCTTACAAACGCATGCCATTTGGACTTTGTAACGCCCCTGCAACCTTTCAAAGGTGTATGATGGCGATTTTTCACGACATGATAGAAGAATGCATGGAAGTTTTCATGGATGACTTTTCAGTCTTCGGTGATACATTTGAATCATGTCTAGTTAATCTGGAACGAATGCTTCTTAGATGCGAACAATCAAATCTAGTACTTAATTGGGAGAAATGTCATTTCATGGTTAAAGAAGGCATCGTTCTTGGTCATAAAATTTCAAAAGAAAGAATTGAAGTGGATAGAGCTAAAGTAGATGTAATTGCTAAACTTCCACATCCCACCAATGTTAGAGGAGTTAGGAGTTTTCTAGGGCATGCCGGTTTTTACCGACGTTTCATAAAAGATTTTTCTAAAATTGCCACTCCTATGAATAAACTCCTAGAAAAGGATGCTCCATTCATCTTTTCAGATGAGTGTATCAAATCTTTTAATATTCTTAAAGAGAAACTCACTAATGCACCGATCATGATAACACCAAATTGGAATCTACCATTTGAACTAATGTGCGATGGAAGTGATTTTGCAATGGGAGCCGTTTTAGGACAAAGGATTGAAAAACGATTTCAACCTATATATTATGCTAGTAAGACGTTACAAGGAGCACAAACGAACTATACAACTACTGAAAAAGAACTCCTTGCTATTGTCTTTGCTTTTGACAAATTTCGATCATATCTCGTTCTAGCAAAAACGGTGGTCTATACCGACCATTCTGCTCTTAGATACCTATTTTCAAAACAAGATGCCAAACCAAGATTAATCCGTTGGATCTTACTCTTACAAGAGTTTGATATTGAAATCCGAGATAAAAGAGGAGCAGAAAATCTCGCCGCTGATCATCTTTCTCGTCTTGAAAATCCCGAATTAGAAGTTCTAAATGAATCAGCCATACAAGACAACTTTCCTGATGAATATCTATTAAAGATAGATTATAAAGAAATTCCATGGTTTGCAGACTATGCAAACTACTTAGTTTGTGGATTCCTTGAAAAAGGATTATCGTACCAAAGACGAAAGAAATTCTTCAGTGATATAAAACACTATTTTTGGGAAGATCCACATTTGTTTAAAAGTTGTCCAGATGGAATAATACGCCGATGTGTATTTAGAGATGAAGCCAGTAAAATATTAAACCAATGTCACACAGGACCAACAGGAGGGCATTATGGGCCTCAACTAACAGCAAGAAAAGTTTATGATGCTGGATTCTATTGGCCTACAATTTACAAAGACGCACACCTTCTTTGCAAATCCTGTGATGCTTGTCAAAGGGCCGGAAAAATAAGTCAACGTGATGAAATGCCACAAAATGTCATCCAAGTATGTGAAGTATTTGACATTTGGGGTATTGACTTTATGGGTCCATTTCCAAAATCTCATAATAATCTATATATACTCGTAGCCATTGATTATGTATCTAAATGGGTGGAAGCACAAGCTCTCCCAACTAATGATGCACGAGTTGTAGTCAACTTTTTAAAACGTCTTTTTGCAAGGTTTGGAACACTGAAAGCTTTGATAAGTGATCGGGGTACTCATTTCTGTAATAATCAACTTGAGAAAGTTCTTAAAAGATATGGAGTAACTCATAAAATCTCCACCGCATATCATCCACAAACAAGTGGAAAAGTTGAAAATACCAACCGAGCTTTAAAACGTATTCTAGAGAAAACCGTAGGATCAAATCCAAAGGAATGGTCCATTAAATTGGAGGATGCACTCTGGGCTTTTAGAACAGCCTACAAAACTCCAATTGGAACCACACCTTTTAGACTTGTTTATGGAAAAGCATGTCATCTTCCAGTAGAAATTGAACACAAAGCATTTTGGGCTTTGAAGACATGTAATCTTGATTTACATGAAGCTGGACGTCTACGATTAAGTCAACTAAACGAATTAGAAGAATTAAGACATGAAGTATACGAAAATTCATTAATCTATAAGGAAAGAACGAAGAAATGGCATGATAAAAGAATCAGAAGTTCAAAAGAATTTAAAGAAGGAGACAGAGTTCTTCTTTTCAATTCACGATTCAAGCTATTTCCTGGAAAATTGAAATCAAGATGGTCTGGACCATTCATAGTCAAAAGAGTTTTCCCATACGGAACGATAGAATTAATAAATTCAAATGGGATTGAATTTTAAGTTAATGGTCACAGAGTTAAACATTACATACATGGTCCGATGGAAGTCGACAACGAAGTTAATCACAATTTCGACACCACAGCTAACTAAGTGTGGGGAGAATCAAGTCTTTAAAGGATAATATGTATTTCTGTTAGAGTTAGATTGTCTGTTTTCGTGTAGTTCTCGAAAATGGAACCCGAATGGTCTTTCCCTAGCAGACCCTAAAGAACTAGTCTTTTCCCCCCATTCTGAATTTTTATTTTTTTTAGGTTTTTACGAAATGAAGACTGCCTGTGAACTAAACCATGGTCTAATGCTACACGCTTTGATCACTAAACGTAATAATGACATACTACCGAGTGAATTAGTATCAGTAATCAGAGAAAGAATTGACGGAGTTAGAAAAGAATCCAGATGCGAAGATAATAAATTACAAATACCGAATTTGTTACTTTATGCAGAGACGGACCGTTCATATGTTTAGAAGAAAAGACACTGAATGCTCGAGGTTACGCCTATGTAGCTATGGAAAACCAATTAAACCGACTATCTTATGAATGGGATAGATCATATAACTAAGAAATCTATTTCACAGGTATGTCTGTACAGTTTTTATTTTTATTTTTATTTTTAACCTTTTGATAATAAACGCTAATTTGTTCGCTAAAAAGTATTAAATTGGTATTAAATAAAATTAGGTTTGGCGACCGAAATTATTGATATCATTCAAAAATTTATTACATCACTGCGAAATTTAACGTTTATTCTTAAGGTATAAATATCTTTAATCAATCAACCCAAAATATTTCAAAAATTCGTCATGAGTTAAATTAGGTCTTGGAACCGAAATTACTTTACCGAAAAGAGGGGCGCATATTTTTGATAATATTTGATTGATTAAAGTGGGATAAAAAGCCAAAAAGATTTTTAATTTTATTTTTTTACCATGTTTTTAAAATTAATATTTAAATCTTAAATTAATATTGTAAACTTTGTAAAAACAATATTTTTAAAAATTGCAAATATTTGAATTTTTAAATTAAGTTTGGTGTGAATTTTTAATTTTTAAAATATGAATTTTTAATTTTATGCATTTCAAATTTTAAGTTTGGTGTAAATTTTTAATATTAATTTTGAATTTTATATTTAAGTTGTGTGAATTTAAAAACAAAAAATTTACTTTATCTCATTAAGTTAAAAATATGATTTTTAAAAATTCTTCGTAAGTTGAAGACTAGGTCTTTGAACCGAAATTGCTTTACCCGAGGAAGGGACGAGAACTTTTATTATCATTATTTTTAATCTTATTGAATTAAAATATGCCAAAAACATTAAAAAAACCCAAAAAATCTTTACTTTCAAAAATCGCGCTTTGATTTGACAAATTTTAAAATTTTGTCGAGGGACAGACTAGGACAACGATCCGAAACGCCCTCGCTCCTAAAGGAAAACAAAATTTTTAAAATTTAATTAATTATAAGTTTTATAAAGCATAAGGTTTTTTATAATAAAAAAAAAAAGCTGAAAACACTGTAGCCGGCACCCCATGCGATCGCATGGGGTTTGCACTTGGAACCCATGCGATCGCATGGGGACCAAATGCAGGTCAGAAACAAATAACAGCAGCGGGTCTGTTCTTCACCACAACACACACACATACACCCGAACCAACTCCAAAAATTCACCAATTTTCGCCATTTTTCCACCGTAATTCGTCATTTTTCTTACTCTAATCATGCCTAGATTCCCATTCTTCAGCAAATTGGTAAAAATTACACCCCTAAACTCTATAAATTCCTAGTTTTTGTGATAATTACCAATTTTTTACCTAATGCAATTTTGTTAATTTTTAGTGTAATTAGTGTTAAATTGTTAGTATTTTATGCATGTATAACCTAGATTGATGCTATTTAACATGATTTGAAGCCAAAAACTTCAAAAATTTTAGAAATCTAGGGTTTGTGTTCTTGAGCAATTTGGGGCTTTTTGATATAAACAGGTTATGGCCGATTTTTGTCATGAATTATTGCTAAATTGAGTAGTGTAACATGTTTAGATAGTTAAATGATCCAAACAATGATCCTAAACATGATTTTTGGAGATTAAAGTGGACTTTTTAAGTCCAAAATTCATGAACTTGATTAATTTGATATATTTGCCATTTGAGACTTGTTTAATTATTAATAATGAATATTTTGACATGTTATTTGAGTTAAATGCTTATAAATTTTGTATACATTTTCATATGTGCTTATTTGAAAAGTGCAGAATTGTGAAAAATTGTGAAAATGTGTATAAGTTTAATTTTGATTTAACATGTTATAGGGATTGTTTTAAGTTGTTATTTTGCTAACACTAATGCATATTTGGATGCACAATTTTTGTGTTTAATGTGTTTTACAGAGAGCCGATACTGGAGGTTCAGGAGCATCATCATCTAGACGACCAGCACCAGCACCAGAACCAGAACCAGAAATGCAACACGAACAAGAACCGCAACAGGAACAACAACAGCCTGATCAGCACATACCTTATTATGATCCGGTACAGTTTGTTGATGAATTCATAGTATTCCCAATGAGGCCGCCAGTAGAATTCCCAACGATTCCTGAGCACACTCTACATCCTAATCTGAGATTTGATAGAAGATGGAGAGATTACGAGACATATCAAAGGAACAAATTCAAATTGGTAACAAAAAATGTAGAGGTGCCAAGGGTAATTGATTGGGCCCCTTTGGAAACGGTCCATCTAGCTGACCGTGTTAGACAGCTTTTAGTTCAAAGGTATGGCAGTTCTTCTTTTACAGATTGGGAACGTCTTTTCACCATTCGTAGACCTGTATATAAGGAATGGTGTGTTGAGTTGATGAGTACTGTAGCACTTGATACAAATATAGTTAGGATAGATGATAGAAGATTTCTTAGGTTTATCCTTGGCGGTAGGATGTACAGAATGTCCATGCTGGACATGGCCAGGGCCTTACAGATATATACTCCTGGTGAGTTGCTATTACCCGATTGTACAAACTTGATTCATTATGGTGAACGGGTAGATAGTAACTTTGACGCTGACGCCATTTGGAGGCGTATGTCACATTTTGATGTTTTTACACGAGCAGGAGGACACTCCTATACACATATTGACAGAGCCGAGCTTCGTATTATTCATAGATTTTTGGCTAACTCGATTACACAAAGAGGTCATAATAAAGAAAAAATTACCTTATATGATTTATTCTACCTAAAGTGTATTCGGGATCCTAGAAGCTTTGTCAATATCCCTTACTGTGTTGCTTTTTATTTATCTAAAATGGTAGAGGGAATGCAGGACGGGAGTATAATAGGAGGAGGTATTTTTGTTACTCTCATTGGAGAGTATTTAGGTGTTGATAGGAACCAAGGGGGTCCATTACAGATTTGTAGAGAACAGGTTGAGCCCTTAGGATTGAAAGTTTATGTGGGTGCTAAGGTATTGAAAAGTAGACGTAACCAGGCAGTACCCTATGAGGGATCTCATCCTCAGGTAGAGAGAGGCTCAGACGAGGAAATGGAGGAGGCGGAAGACATTAGGGATGTCTTTCGAGATGCTATTCTTGACGTCCACGTTCGTATAGATGAGGAAGCAATGACGAACGCGGCAAGACATAGTATGTATGAGCAGTGGAACTCCGAGCGAGTATACGAGGATTATAGGCGACACCAACACGATAGCTGGTTAGTTCATCACCACCAAATCATGAGCCAGCTATCATATCAGGTACCAAATAACTATGTACCTACTCGACCTGCTCATTTTCCACCACATAGCCCCGATATCCGACCACCCTTTAACCGGTATGACTATGACCAAGCCTATCAGAACACCTATAACCAACAATGGAACCCACCTGATGAGATGAACTGGAACCCCTATCCAGACTGATTTAGTTCCATTTGGTTATTTTTATGATTATTATGTTTTTATCTTTTGACTTTTTCATGTTTAAACTTATGTTATTGGATAAATTTGTGTAATTTTTATTATTTTATTATTATTGTGTACTAATATTTCATATTTAGAATTTGAAAGTGGGATATTAAGTCCCATTTCAAATTGCCATGCATGATTATACTTGTATGTATGTATATTGTCGATTGTTCAAAACAGGGTAAAACAGCGCATTTTCAAAGACTGGCATTAAGTTCAGCAAAAGCTACTAATTTTGACGACAAGATGACAAATAAATGTGATGTAACAACAGACGAAATGAACAAATGCTATGCACCATTTATCATTCAGCAAACAAACGCCAATATATTTGGAAACTTTGGTAAAAATTTAATCATTTTCACACAAATCACCCTCAATAATTTAAATTGTACTGATTTCTTGCAAATGGGGGCATTACAAGATCTTAAGTGTGGGAAGTGATTAAATTCTTTCGGATTTTTAAAATTTTTATCTTTATACACTTGGTTACCATTAAAAATACTAGTAACGTAGTAGTTGTATTAGAATCTAGTGCTCTCTGATAATAAAGAACAGCCCTAGTCTTATATACTGACTACCCAATTCTAGTAAAATTTTTCAAAATTTTCAATTAAATGAACTCAAAATCATGTTTATACATATTTATGAACGATAAAACTAGGTGTTAACACCGAAATTATTGTAACCTCGGAAAGGACATAAATTGAGAAACAAACCAAAATGTTAAAATTCATTTAAAATGGAATAGAGGACGATAAAAAGGAAAATAAAAGCCAAGTGTGGGAAAATTTACCAAGTTATCTTAAACATATGTCACATATATCTGTAACAAATAACTGAAAATACTTTTGCTTTGGACTAAACTAAACCATTTTACCCGATGAAAGAAAAGAAGAGATGGATCTACACGATGAATCAATTCCATCATTAAAAGGAAGTAAAGTCTTCCGAAAAAGACACGCGCTTCTTGATTTAGGTCAAGAAGTTGTCGTCTAGACCAGCTGTAGGTTGACGAAAAATCTAGAAAAGTCATCTCTAAAATCAGCAGGAAATCCACGGACCTCAGCATCAAACAGGGTCGCCAAGTGGTCAGATTTATCCTAACCATGAGAAGGATTTATCTCGTACAATGGGGGGGCACCGTGCAAATTAGCTTGATAAGACTAATGAATCAGATCTCCAGAAAGGATAATCTCCTTGAAAGATCAAAAATCAGCTTTTAAGACTGATATTACTCAATCCTTGAGATTGACTTTAAAGATTGAGAATTACAAACTCATGGAATTCGATGATATCTA
The DNA here is from genome assembly GCF_046630445.1 of Rutidosis leptorrhynchoides. Classification (NCBI taxonomy): domain Eukaryota; kingdom Viridiplantae; phylum Streptophyta; class Magnoliopsida; order Asterales; family Asteraceae; genus Rutidosis; species Rutidosis leptorrhynchoides. The sequence continues at coordinate 80,607,678 of NC_092340.1, read as the reverse complement.
AATTTTGAGCTTGAACGAGAAAATATTTTGATCAAATTAAAACCGATTTGTTTTCTGAAAACCCATTTTCAATGCGTTCATTACCATTGAACGTAAAATCCTAAGAATTCACCTGGAATTCATTAGGTCACCTGAACCAAATCGAGTGTCAACCGTAAGAACGGTGGTTGCATAGTGGTCAAAGACAGGACCTTGTGCCAGACCGAAAAATCATAAGGGTGAGCTTTACTATTGCTCCTACCAAGGATAGTAATTGCATCCGACACGTTATAGACCATAATTAAAAGCATGTCAGGGGACATTGCCTTAACAATTGCTTGTTCAATGCTTTCCTTTACAACCGGACGGTAGTTTATCGAAAGGTAATATACGGGACAAGTAAACTGGACGTGTTGCTTTCCAAATACAAGGTTAGCAAGTGGGTGACACAAAACCGCAAGTTTTGAGCTAAAATTTTCAAATCTGAAACCCACCAAACCCACAAAAATATTTTGCAAACACCGGTGAAGGGTTATTCCGGAAAACTTATCTAGGGTAAAAGCTAGATTGAATTTTCAAAAGATCAAATATTTTCATAAAGATCCAATTTCCTTAAGGATCTACATTTTCATAGTCATGTGGGACTGTAAACCGCCTTTCAAATGTGCACTTTGCTTTGGAAACCGAAAGTAAATCGGCTATTTGATTGCAAGTGTCGTTGACCTAAACCCGAGGCAACTGTGGATGACACACCCACCTTTAACCATGGTTCTATCGTTACTATCATTGTTTATACCGCCGTATAGAAATCACTGATGTACAAAGTGTGAAGAATAAAGAAGTGATTCTAGTATTTCAAGACGATATTGCTTGAGGACAAGCAACGCTCAAGTGTGGGAATATTTGATAATGCTAAAAACGAACATATATTTCATAGCATTATTCCTCAAGAAAGACAAGCTTTTAGTTGCAATTGTTCTATTTACAAGTGATATTCGTTAAAATAATAAAAGGTGAAGACAAAAGACAGATTCGACGAATTGAAGACGCAAACGACCAAAAAGCTCAAAAGTACAAAATACAATCAAAGAGGTTCCAATTATTGATAAGAAACGTCTCGAAATTACAAGAGTACAAGATTTAAAACGCAAAGTACAAGATATTAAATTGTACGCAAGGACGTTCGAAAATCCGGAACCGGGACCAGAGTCAACTCTCAACGCTCGACGCAACGGACTAAAAATTACAAGTCAACTATGCACATAAATATAATATAATATTTAAATAATTCTTATAATTATTTAATATATTATATTATTTATAAAACCGTCGGCAGAAGAAAACAACCAAAAATGAGCCTCCCCAGCTGGCCATGCGATCGCATGGCCTGGAAGGCATAAATCCATGCGATCGCATGAGCCCCAGTTCCAGCCCACATGCCTATAAAAATCGAGCTTTGGTGCACCAAAAATATAATCTATCTTTCTCTTCTCTCATATATACGTAAAATATATATATATAATTTATATTTTAATTTTAATTTTAATTATAATTCTAATAATAAGGGTATGTTAGCGAATATTGTAAGGGTGTAAGTCGAAATTCTGTCCGTGTAACGCTACACTATTTTTAATCATTGTAAGTTATGTTCAACTTTTTTACATTAATGTCTCGTAGCTAAGTTATTATTATGCTTATTTAATCCGAAGTAATCATGATGTTGGGCTAATTACTAAAATTGGGTAATTGGGCTTTGTACCATAATTGGGGTTTGGACAAAAGAACGACACTTGTAGAAATTATACTATGGGCTATTAATGGGCTTTATATTTGTTTAACTAAATGATAGTTTGTTAATGTTAATATAAAGATTTACAATTGGGCGTCCCTATAAATTACCATATACACTCGATCGGACACGATGGGCGGGGTATTTATATGTACGAATAATCGTTTATTTAACCGGACACGGGAATGGATTAATAGCCACTAGAATAATTAAAACAGGGGTGAAATTATGTACAAGGACACTTGGTATAATTGATAACAAAATATTAAAACCTTGGGTTACACTCAGTCGACATCCTGGTGTAATTATTAAACAAAGTATTAAAATCTTGTTACAGTTTAAGTCCCCAATTAGTTGGAATATTTAACTTCGGGTATAAGGATAATTTGACGAGGACACTCGCACTTTATATTTATGACTGATGGACTGTTATGGACAAAAACCAGACGGACATATTAAATAATCCAGGACAAAGGACAATTAACCCATGGGCATAAAACTAAAATCAACACGTCAAACATCATGATTACGGAAGTTTAAATAAACATAATTCTTTTATTTCATATTTAATTTTCTTTATTTTATATTTAATTGCACTTCTAATTATCGCATTTTTATTGTTATTTTATTTAATTACATTTTTAATTATCGTACTTTTTAATTATCGCAAGTTTATTTTATCGCACTTTTATTATTCGCAATTTCATTATCGTTATTTACTTTATGCTTTAATTTAAGTCTTGTATTTATTTTTAATATTTTACATTTGGTTTTAACTGCGACTAAAGTTTTAAAATCGACAAACCGGTCATTAAACGGTAAAAACCCCCCTTTATAATAATAATATTACTTATATATATATATATATTTGTATTTTTATAAAAGTAAACTAATATAGCGTTAAGCTTTGTTTAAAAAGATTCCCTGTGGAACGAACCGGACTTACTAAAAACTACACTACTGTACGATTAGGTACACTACCTATAAGTGTTGTAGCAAGGTTTAAGTATATCCATTCTATAAATAAATAAATATCTTGTGTAAAATTGTATCGTATTTAATAGTATTTTCTGTAAAAATATAAGCTATTTTATATACTACTCTGCTACCACATCAGTGGTACATGATGACTTTATAGTCTGTGAATCATAATGTTTCATTAGAAACTCAGCATGACTTACTGTAATATAATCATGTTGATCAAGTGTCATTATATTATACTAACTCATGCATCAGTTCCCAACACTACTTCAAAACATTCGTATTTTAAACTCAAAAGTTTACAGAATATAGAAACTAACAGTTTCTATATGATGTAACTCTGATAGCACAAAGAGATTAATGATTTCAGATAAGAATAGTTATGAAAATATCTTCAGAAATATGGAGGATATTTATAATGAAAGATACTATGATATCTTAGAATTTCTAATATCGAAGGATGGTGAAGAAAATTTGTCCGCAAGAGTTTGGAGTAAGGAGCAAGATATTCGCTAAAGACTTCAGTAGGCATTTAATTATTTGGATTCTTTGAAGTCAAACTTATTCTTTGTGATTTGTCACGGCTTCCTTTATAGTTTCGCATAATCCGCTTTTCGGTACTAAATTTTCTATTGAGTGTTTTCAATACTCCATTCTTTATCATCAAACTTTTGACGGTTAAGGTCGTGTACAGTTTTTATCGATGTATTCAGCTTTTTCAGAATTTGTGGTATTGATTTGCAGACTAGGTGCTTTTCAGATTTTCAGAATGGAAGGTCATAATTCTAAGAGATAAATGTTATATGTTTACATATAACTGTTGATGTAGACATGCTGCGGGATTTCAAAATACTGGTTGCTAATTTCCGGTAGTTGGTGTAGTAATTCTCGGTATAAGATGTAAATGTGTGAATGATAGGGTTTCACTTAATATAGTGATTTTTCGGAAAGTCAAAGATTAACGGAGTTGTTGGTAAATTTACTGCTAATGTGGTGAGATATAAACAGTTTCCCGGTATCGATGACGAAAGACAACTTATATATCAAGGTTATAATAAGCTAATTCGAATGAAAGTCGAAGTTGGTTTGCTGGAGCTGTGACAAAATTTGCTAATTTGAAGAGGGATTGTAAAGTTATATTCGGTAATAACAACGTCAAAGGAGCTAAAACAGATACATGTTAAACGTTTACTCAGGTTTCGAGTATTTTTAGGTGCATAACTATATGCATAAATCTTTCCTTCCATAGATGAAGTGCGGTTGGTTCATCCTCTCGATTGAGGTGTTTTCAAGAATCATGAAAGGTTTGAATGCAGATTGTAATCGTCAAGATACAATGAGGTTTAGGATGAAATCAAGTGGCAAACTTGAAGAATTTTTTAGTTTCATATGTTATAATCAATATTTTAATTCATTTTAATTGTCCAATGTTGGCAGTCCACAGTTGATAGTCCACAATTGACAGTCCAATATTTCATATATAGCTTAATATATAATATTCGAATTAATTAATACGTATCGTGACCCGTGTACATGTCTCAGACACGATCACAACTCAAAGTATATATATTATTTGAGAATCAACCTCAACCATGTATAGAGAACTCGATCATTACTGCATATAGAGTGTCTATGGTAATTCCAAATAATATATATAGATGTGTCGATATGATATGTCAAAACCTTGTATACGTGTCCTGATATTTAAAGTGCGTAAAAATAAATAACAAAAATTAAATGACGATAAATAATGTGCGTAAAGTAAATAACAGAAATTAAATGACGATAAATAAAATTGAGAGAATGTAAATTGCGATAATTAAATTGCGATAAATAAAATGTAATCAGTTAGCTAGGAATAATTAGCTAGGAACAGTTAGCGTGGATTCTTAACAAAATTACTCATAGTTAATTTGTTTGTTTCTAACAAATTTTATTTTGTCAAATGTTTTCTTCATTATGCCACTTGTTGGATTCTGATAGATCAAAATCCAAATATGAAATTGAATGAAAATGGTTATTCTGTGGTGAACGGATTCGTATATCTGTGGATGTAAGTAGGATAGTAAATGAATGTTGAATCAGATTTAAAGAATGTACCATGTAATTTATTAATGTGAAATCTAAATATTTCTCGGGTATTACCTACCCGTTAAAATATTTTCACCATTAATCGTTTGTACAAAAGAATTTTTTTTTAATTACAATCTTTATGAAAATATACTTACATATATATTCTCTTCAGATGTAATCATAGATTTAATGAGTCAATATGATATTAAACTCATTTGATTTACCGTTAAAACAAGAATATATAATCTCTAGAACATTAGAGATTACATAATCGTCATGTCGTACGAAGATAAATGATGTAGAACGATACGTAGAATGAAGATCATACTCGAAGTACAGATGGTGATATTGAGGCGTGTGATGTTGAAACTTGGGTTATTGGTGGTACTGGTGTTGCCGGTGATGTTGCTGAAGCTGGTACGTTTTGCACCATTATCTCCAAATTGATTACTCTATCGCGAAGTTCGTTGACTTCTTGTATTACTCCGGGATAATTGTCGGTCGGAGGAAGCAGATGAATAAGGTTTCAAATTGTGGATAGAATATAATCATGTCAAGTTACTCTGGAAATTAGGGTGAAGATGGTGCTTCGGGTTATTCGTCAAGAGGTGAATTTGGTTGATGGAAAAGATCGCTTTCTTCGCGTCTCCATTAATTAAGTCGACTACGAACCCATCTCCAATTCATCCAGAATAAATGATGGCTAATTGGTTGACTAATTCCGGTTACACTGCTTTCGGAGCTCGAGTGGAAATCCATATCGGAATAGCTGTCGGAATAACTATCGGAATAGCTATCGAAATCTGAGGGACTCAAACTGGTTGAGGGATTCATCTCGTACGATCAGATGAAGGATTTTCGATAAGAAATAGGTTATAGGATGTAGATTAGTACCATGCAATACATAATTTTACATATGCATATATAATACTAAAATCTCATGGGTTACGGAGGAATCTACGGAAACTATCAGGCAAAGGTAACAATAACAGATACGCTAAGATATGAATTTCTCTATACACTGTCTATGCAATAGAGGCAGTAAGACATGTCTAGACTAAGAATGATAAGCAGGTAATCTCCTAAGGATGATAAACAGATGATTTCCGACTAGAAATGATAAGCAAAACTTTTGACATGCAGACACGGTCGAAGTCCAGACTCACTAATGCATCTAAACAACTATCAGTTAGACATACTAATGCAAGACCTGGTTTGCTAAGACCACTGCTCTGATACCAACTGTCATACCCCGTCCTAATCCATCCAGACGAAGTCCATATTGATTATAAACGATTCACAACAGTTGATTACATTGCGAGGTACTTGACCTCTATATGGTACATTTTACAAACATTGCATTCCTTTTTGAAAAGACAATCTTTCATTACATCGAAAGTTGACGACATGCAAACCATTTTATAATATATCTAACTATAATTGACTTAATAATAATCTTGATGAACTCAACGACTCAAATGCAACATCTTTTGAAATATGTCATGAATGACTCCAAGTAATATCTTTAAAATGAGCAATTGCACAGCGGAAGATTTCTTTCGTACCTGAGAATAAACATGCTTTAAAGTGTCAACCAAAAGGTTGGTGAGTTCATTAGTTTATCATAAACATTCATTTCCATCATTTTAATAGACCACAAGATTTTCATTTCTCATAAAAATACGTCCCATGCATAGAGACAAAGATAATCATTCATATGGTTTGAACACCTGGTAACCGACATTCACAATATGCATATAAGAATATCCCCATCATTCCGGGATCCTCCTTCGGACATGATATGAATTTCGAAGTACTAAAGCATCCGGTACTTTGGATGGGGCTTGTTGGGCCCGATAGATCTATCTTTAGAGTTCACGTCAATTAGGGTGTATGTTCCCTAATTCTTAGATTATCAGACTAAAAAGGGGCATATTCAGTTTCGATCATTCAACCATAGAACGTAATTTCGATTACTTGTGTCTATTTCGTAAAACAGTTATAAAAATTGCGCATGTATTCTCAGCCCAAAAATATAAAGGGTAAAAAGGTAAATGAAACTCACAATACTGTATTTTGTAGTAAAATACATATGACGATATTGAACAACTGAACAATGCAGAGTTGGCCTTGGATTCACGAACCTATATCAATTGTATATCTATTAATACATATAGTGTAAATCACAAAATTTCATTTATTATTATGTATTATTTATACATTTATAGTTATATAGAATTTATACTAAATTTCATTTTGAAACATATACTTACATTATGTTTTATATTGTATTGTATATTTATTAATATGCATATCGTAATCGATTAAATTTATATATATATAATTTACTAATTATATCATTTTTATATTATTAACATATATACGTCTCATATATTCATTTTGTATATAAAATATTAATTTTTGTTATGTTATAAGTATTAAATATATCTTTATATATATATATATATATATATATATATATATATATATATATATATATATATATATATCATTTGTTTATTAAGATAGTTATTATAGTAATACTCAATTAATATTTGTAATGATAAATATGATAATGATAATACTTAATATTAGTAATGATGATAATAATGATAATAATTCTATTAGTAATAAAATTAATGACATTAATAATATATAAAAGAAAATATTAATTTTACTGTTAGTGTTAGTTATGTTAATGATTTTAGTAATTACATAATACTAATAATCATTATAATGTTTACGGAGTATTTCGCTAATGTAATCGATACTTCATTATTTATTCTTTTTCCTTGGTGAAGGATGTTGATTGCTCGTGGAATTTTTGTGAACCTTACAAGGCATAGATGATGTTTTCTGGAAAGTTTCGAGTATATCAAAATTGAAAATATAAAATCAATTATGTAATTGATTAATACCCTTGGTTTATTATGAAATGGAATTCATTGGGTTAAAACAGAGATTGCAGTTAACAATGGTTAAGTTGTTAAGGAAGGATGTACATCATTGCATATTAGTAATATGAACTAACCAAGTAGTACCTACCAGTTAAGATTCACACGTAATAGCTTAGTACGAAAAGATTTATTTTGATTTCAAAATTCATATATATTATACATAAATTTTCTTCAGGGGAAATGAGTTAATACTTCATCGGTTATTGTTGCTGGTATTTCTTGGTAACTACGGTGCGTATGACGTTGATGCTCGTGGAACAGATTGTGAAGTTGAGGTTTGCGATGCGGATGTTGTTGGTGGTGGTAATGGTACTGTTGGTGTTGTTGTCGGTGGTACTGTTGATGCCGGTGATGTTGCTGGTGCTTGTAACCTTTGCACCGTATTCTCCAAAGCCACTACCCGAGCACGAAGCTCGTTGACTTCTTCTACTACACCGGGATGATTGGCGGTTCGGACGAGCGGATGAATAAGATCCAGAATTTGAGAGAGTATATGATAATGACGAGATATTCTGGAGATGAGAGAGAAAATGGTATTACGAACAGGTTCGCCGGTAAGTGCTTCAGGTTCTTCGCCAAGAGGGCAATGTGGTGGATGGAAGGGATCACCTTCTTCTTGTCTCCAATAATTAAGTAGGCTACGAACCCATCCCCAACTCATCCAGAATAGATGATGGCTAATTGGTTGATCCATTCCGGTTACACTGTCTTCAGAATTCAGGTGAATATCCATATGGGAATAGCTGTCAGAGTTTAAGGAATTTGAATTGGATACGGGATCCATCTTGTATAATTAGATAGATGATTTTTGATATGAAATAGATTATAGAATTTAGATTGGTACTCTTCAATACATAATTTACATATGTATATATAATACCAAAATTCCGTAAATTACGGAGAAATTTTCGGAAGATGGCAGTCAAAGTTTATAGTAACAGATACGCTAAGATATGAATTTTGTCTATACACTATTCATGCAATCAATGCAGTAAAACGTGTCTAGACTTAAGAATGATAAGCATGTAATTTCTGACAAGAAATGATAAGCAAAACTTTTAACATGCAGACACGGTCGAAGTCCAGACTTACTAATGCATCTTAACAACTATCAGTTAGACACACTCATGCAAGACATGGTTCGCTAGGACCAACGCTCTGATACCAACTATGACGATCGCTCCAAATCCATATGGACGAACACGTCATTCATTGATTTCATTGCGAGGTATTTGACCTCTATATGATACGTTTTATAAACATTGCATTCTTTTGAAAAGGCACACCATAAATGAATATTTAAATCAAAGGTTTTCGACATCTGATGATTTCTACATATAGACAATCACCATAAATAATAGTTTACAACAGTACTTCCGTTGACAATGCAGTCAAAAATAAGATACATGGTGATGATTTGGTGAATGCAACGTTTCCTTGAAAAATATGTCATGTAAGACTCCATGCACATAACTTGTCTAACATCTAAGCAAACATCGGAAGACTTCTAGGAAACCTGAGAATAAACATGCTAACAAGTGTCAACACAAAGGTTGGTGAGTTCATAGTTTTAAGGTTTCGTATAATCTGTATATAAAGGTGGACCACAAGATTTCAGTTGTTTCAACCAGAAACATTTATCAAAATATTCTACAAGATTGAGCACCCTGGTAACTAAACTTAACGTATATATAATGTGATGACCCGGAAAATTTCGACTTATTTAAACCAATTCTCTATATGATTTAATATTTTCGACATGATAAGCAATGAATTTTGACAAGTTTTAAAACTTTTAAAAATGATTTTTTTTATATATAACGGTTGACCACCCTGTTTGTCCAACGATTCACGAACGTCATAACATGTATTATATACATATTTTAATAAATATAAGAGTTTTTGATATATACGGAATCATGCGAATAATATTTATATACGAAATGATTAAAAATTTACTATTAAACGATGCTATTTCAAATTAAAAATTTTACGTATTAAGTCATTTTATTTTTATGATATAATTTTTATAATTTTTTTTAAGAAACGAAGTTAAATTAATAATGTACAATTTGTAAAGCACAACGTACAACGTGTAGCTTAAATAGTTGAATTTAAATTAATTCATTTACTATTCACATGAAAACGACATGATAGAAATTATTAATTATAAGTTACATAGAATACCCCTGAAGTATTTAATAAATACGACTTTTTAAAATTTTAATATTCGAATTTACATAATATTTAAATATGTCGACGAAGATAAAAATAAACGAATGTGACCTGTAAAAAGGGACCATGCGATCGCATGGTTTCCCCTCACAACTTCCATGCGATGGCATGGCTAAGGGGGACAGGCCAAACTCTATAAATTTCGACGTGTTGGTTCATTTGTGGCACATTTCCTCTTCTGATATTATATTACTCCGTATTTATGTTATTTAATTATTATTATAATTATTATTGTTATTATTATTATTATTATTATTATTATTATTATTATTATTAAGATTAATATTATTATTAATCTTAATATTATTAGTAGTATTATTATTAATTTATATAAAATACTACGACGAGGTCATGAGCGTGTTACTTTCAAAATGGGTTTTCAAGCGGGATAGAGCTAAGGAAAATATGGGTTATTACTAAGGAGGTTATGGGTATTGTTCGAGGGTTTTGTTCGTGAGTCAAACTAGTGTTTATCATCTCTGTTGCGTCTACGTACTTTCCTACAATATTCAATCTCAATATTGATACGTAAGCACTCATATTTTATCTTTTATATATTAATTATGTATCCATGTCTAGTGCTCGAGTATATATATTTATACATGCTTGTATGCTAAATTTCGTCGCTAAACAGTTTATAATGAATCACGAATTAAATACATATATTACTGGTAAAAAGTATATAATATGCATGTTTTTGGAAAGCTGGCGAAAAATCAATGACTTTTCATTTAGATATCGAATAGTTTCGATGAACGGATTAAAAGATATGATCAACTGAATTATGATTGACGATAATTGAAATTGCTTTTGAATCTGCAATTAAGATTTAAACAACCTGTTTACAAGATTGATAAAATGGATTTTTAAATGTTACCAGCCGAGTAAATGAATCCTTATATAAGGTACGTCTCGTTTGTTGAACTATTGTTAAAATTGACTTTTTGAAACAACATTGGATAACTTTTGTATGACGATATCGAGCATTAGGATTGTGATACACTATGACCTGACCTAGCTTGATAGACATTTATTGACCAACATATGTTCTCTAGGTTGAGATCTACGGTTATTTGGTAATTCGAGTTTCGATCACATTTTGGTGAACGACTTTATATGCTGCTAAGGTGAGTTTCATTTGCTCCCTTTTTAATTGCTTTTGCAATATATATTTTTGAGCTGAGAATACATGCACTTTATTTTAAACGCAATGGATACAAGTACATACTAAATTCTACACCGAGTTTGAACCGAAAATCCCTTAGCTTTGGTAACTAGTAACTGCTGGTTATAAGAACTGGTGGGCGCGAGTAGTTATATATGGATCCATAGGGCTTGACATCCCCGTCCGAGCTAGAGCACTAGCCTTTTAACAGACGTATGCTATTTGAGAAGCGTACACGTTGGTTTGCGTGCATTTTTAAGATGATTATACAATGGGTACAAATTATATATACGTTAAGTTTATTTACCAGAGTGCTCAATTTCGTAGAATATTTTGATAAACGTTTCTGGATGAAACAACTGAAATCTTGTGATCCACCTTTATATACAGATTATACGAAATATTAAAACTATGAACTCACCAACCTTTGTGTTGACACTTGTTAGCATGTTTATTCTCAGGTTTTCTAGAAGTCTTCCGCTGTTTGCTTAGATGTTAGACAAGCTATGTGCATGGAGTCTTACATGACATATTTTTCAAGGAAAAGTTGCATTCACCAAATCATCACCATGTATCTTATTTTGACTGCATTGTCAACGGAAGTACTGTTGTAAACTATTATTTATGGTGATTGTCTATATGTAGAAATCATCAGATGTCGAAAACCTTTGATTTAAATATTCATTTATGGTGTGCCTTTTCAAAAGAATGCAATGTTTACAAAACGTATCATATAGAGGTCAAATGCCTCGCAATGAAATCAATGAATGACGTGTTCGTCCATATGGATTTGGAGCGATCGTCACAGTTGGTATCAGAGCGTTGGTCCTAGCGAATCAGGTCTTGCATGAGTGTGTCTAACTGATAGTTGTTAGGATGCATTAGTAAGTCTGGACTTCGACCGTGTCTGCATGTTAAAAGTTTTGCTTATTATTTATTGTCGAAAATTACATGCTTATCATTCTTAAAGTCTAGACACGTTTTCCTGTATTTATTGCATAAATAGTGTATAGGCAAAAATTCATATCTTAGCATATCTGTTACTGTAAACTTTTCCTGACATCTTCCGAAAATTTCTCCGTGATTTATGGAATTTGATATTATATATACATATGTAAATTATGTATTGAAGAATACCAAACTAAATTCTATAATCTAATTCATATCAAAAATCATCTCCCTAATTATACAAGATGGATCCCGTATCTAGTTCAAATTCCTTAAACTCTGACAGCTATTCCGATATGGATATTCACCTGAATTCCGAAGACAGTGTAACCGGAATGGATCAACCAATTAGCCATAATCTATTCTGGATGAATTGGGGATGGGTTCGTAGCTTACTTAATTATTGGAGACAAGAAGAAGGCGATCCCTTCCATCCACCACATTGCCCTCTTGGTGAAGAACCTGAAGCACTTACAGGCGAACCTGTTCGAGACACCATTTTCTCTCTCATCTCCAGAATATCTCGTCATGATCATATACTCTCTCAAATTCTGGATCTTATTCATCCGCTCGTCCGAACCACCAATCATCCCGGTGTAGTAGAAGAAGTCAACGAGCTTCGCGCTCAGGTAGTGGCTTTGGAGAATACGGTGCAAAGGTTAAAAGCACCAACATCATCACCGGCATCAACAGTACCATCGACAACAACACCAACAGTACCATTACCACCACCAGCAACATCCGCATCGCAAACCTCAACTTCACAATCTGTTCCACGAGCATCAACATCATACGCACAGTAGTTACCAAGAAATACCAGCAACAATAATCGATGAAGTACTAACTCATTTTCCCTGAAGAAATTTTATGTATATTTAGTATATATGAATTTTGAAATCAAATAAATCTTTTCGTACTAAGCTATTACGTGTGAAACTTAACTGGTAGGTACTACTCGGTTAGTTCATGTTACTAATATGCAATGATGTACATCCTTTCTTAACAACTTAACCATTGTTAACTACAATGTAACAACCCAAACCGTAACCGACCAAACACGACGAAATTTCAAACAAAAAAAAAAATTTTCTGGTGCAGGCCATCTGCGCGGCGCGCCAGGTGGCCGCGCGGCGCGCCAAACCACCTGGACAGCCCGCTGTCCCCGGAAGTCAATTTAATGAAAATGTTTGACTAGTTCCCGACACATTTAGCTAAAACGCTTTTAACCATGACTTCATATATGAAAAACTAGCACGTTTAATTAATAAAATCAAATTTACGAAGCGGGTCCCACATCGACCCAAATTACTCCTTGAGTACCAAAATGCAATATTTGACCATAAGACTTTTAATACAAAACGAAGCCGAGCATGGCGATTGGGGATACGCTACCCAATCCTAAACAATCCAAAAGCAAGTCTCTAAAGCAAACTATGCAAGTCTTCTAGTCCTCGCGCTTACCCGAGCCACCAATCCGCATGCAATCTATAAAAAGAGTCAACAACGAGAGGGTAAGCTAATGCTTAGTGAGTAGAATAAATATATACATGCATATACAACTTACCTACTCGCATCCACGACATCACATAAATACACATAAATCACTTACCTCATCGTACCAAACGCTAGTATCATCAAATCGTATAACCAGCAACCTCATAAGCAATCAATAGCTAGTAACGTCAAACCGTACAACTAGCAACATCATTAGCATAAATAAATATATATAATAAATCAAATTAAATGCTAGCATCAACAATTACAATTCATGGTTAACCAATCTCTTCGCTAGGGGAACGACTTCGCGAATCAAGTCATCGATGTTCATAACATTCGTTAGCTTCCAAAAACGGCTATGGCATGCTAACCCCCCGAGGTGTTCCAAAAACGGCTATGGCATCACCCCTCAAGTGTTCCAAAAACGGCTATGGCATCACTTGCTCAATGTGAGTAGAACACGGCTATTACTCACGCTTTCGTACACCAACACGGCTATGTGTACGGGTAACTCAAATAACAACGTGGGAGTAAAACACGGCTATTACTTGCCACTAAATACACAAACACGGCTATTACTTGCCACTAAATGCACAAACACGGCTATGTGCCTTAGTACAAAACATGGACTAATACGGCTAAGTCCCACAACCTTGGTCACAAAACGGCTATGTGACACAATCAACACGGTACATAAATCATATACATACATATATACATATTCCACTCACAATAATCATTATGGACAAGAACGGCTATGTCCCACCACTACGGTCACAAAAAACGGCTATGTGACATCATTACTACGGGCAACTATCAATGTGGACAAAATGTCTATATCTCACAACTATGGTCACCAAACGGCTATATCCCACAACTATGGTCACCAAACGGCTATGTGACACCATTTCCACGGGCACATAAATCATATACATACATATATAGATATTCCACTCACCTTGAAGTCTTGAAGAATGCTTCCAAGAAATCCGCAACTCGCCAATGGAAAGTACCTATTCCATTACCACATTTACAATAATACACTTAGAGTGGATTTACAAATCAACCCAATTCGTCACTAAGTGCAATTTCGACCTAAATGCACTTCCAAGCACAAACCGTGCCCAAACTAACCAATAGTCACTAACACAAGTGAGAATGGTCCTAATATGCCAATTAAACCCGAACTCAAGTGTTAAACACGTGTCATACCCATTTTGACACTTAAACCCTAATTTTGACCCATAAAGGTCAAAATCTCATTCTTTGCAAGTTTTGACACCAAAACACATTTAACTCGGTTTTATACTTCAACTTAATCCATTTTAAGTTTATAAACTTCATTAAATCGCCAATTGGGTCATAATCACCACGAAACCCTAATTTGACCCAAAGTCAAAGTTAGTCAACCAAATAACCCTAAATGGGTTCCAATACTTCCATAATCACTAACTTAAGTGATTAAACTAAATTTCAAGTTCTAAACATGGCCAAATAGTTCACCAACCCGAAATCCACCAACAATTAACAACAAACCCGATTACTAGCATCACTAAACCCATTTCATCACCTAAAAGGGTTTCACAACAAATTAACTCAAACCCTAACTTGAATATCAAATCAAATAATTGAAACTCGGAGTTTGAGCTTACCAATACTATCACCGCGTAGCCAAGAACGAAAGGAACAACTTTAGAACCCGAGCTTTAAACGATTCGAGCTTCTTCTTCACCAAAACCTCCAATCTCTCTCTAAATATTTGGAAGGGATGAATGGACATGAAAAATGATCCAAAACTGATCCAAAGTAGCTAATATGGCACACAAATCCGGCCCCATGTGATTTTACCCTTTTACCCCTCATTTAATTTAAATAAAAACAAGGGAGTTCTGTCAGCAGCAATCGGCGCGGCGCGCCCCTACCCCGCGCGGCGCGCGGCCTCTCTGAAACAGATTCTTTTTCATTTTAAACTTTATATAAATAATCCGCGAAACCCAATCTCGAATGTCTTAATACACAAACAAGCAAGATAAATATTCGGGTCTTACAACTCTCCCCCACTTAAACTCGATCACGTCCTCGTGATCCTCATCACTTAACCACGTGGACCTCACCCTACGGTCCTCGACATAAGTCCCAATCCGACTTTCCTAAGCAACTCTTTCCCAACGAATCGCTTTCCACAACTAAATCGTCACCCGCGATTTATCAAAACCACAATCCGAGCACTACAACCATGCTCCTTCCCTAACATCGGGAAAACTCAACCACTCTCGTACCGAGATATAAATCCCTTAGCGTACTATTACCGAGTACAACGCTAAAAGCAACTAAGTCTCAACCTAAGGTCATCAACCCGAAACGATGAAGACCGAACCAAACGAATCCTTACGGACAACACCACTTAACATCCATTGTAGTGCGCAATACGACCCATACGCAGCTACCGTAACAACACAAACCCACGGTTAGAAACCGATAGCGCCCAAAACGGCTATGGGAACACAAGTCCCAAGGTGTACGAAATCATCCATCGTCACACCCGTAACAAACATGTGAGCGAAACACGGCTATCGCATCACTAATCATACCACGTGGTCCTCACGACCCCACCATCGACGCATAAAACGACCGATAGTTCCCACAACATGGTCCTTACGACCCCACCATTGGTGTATCAAACAACCAATAGATTACAACTCAACATGGCCGAAACAACCCGAGCCAAAACACATATGGAGGATGGTCGAAACAACCCGAACCTTTGTGAATTCGCACAACCACCCGACATTCACTACCTCAAACTATGAGCCCAACCAACAGGGACAATCGTACTACCCGAAATATTGTGAATACGAACAACCCGATATTCACGTCCCACAACACAACTCTCTTGATGAAGTCAGCGGACCCCGAAGGTCATGCTCCACCAATCTCAATACCGGATGAAGTCAGCGGACCCGAAGATCATGCTTCACCGATCTCAACACCACGCTCATGACGAAGTCAGCGGACCCTAAAGATCATGCTCCATCAATCACGTACTCCCATGATGAAGTCAGCGGACCCTAAAGATCATGCTCCATCACGTAACCATACTATAATGAAGTCAGCGGACCCGAAAGTCATGCTTCATTAATCCACAATACTACGATGAAGTCAGCGGACCCCGAAGGTCATGCTTCATCAACCACATACCATAATCGAGCAAGAACCACCTATATCAAACATAGGTACCGAACAAGAATTCTCCAAAAGAGAACCCGACACACACCTTCCTTAACCGAAGGATTTCACCTTGCTCACCAAACACGACCATTATCTCTCAACGAGATTTACCACATTACCACCTCGGTGGTAGTTCCAATCTAAACCATAAGTACAATTTATCCGAAATCGTACTCTACCACAAATCGACCAAAACTAGGTCTCGACAAAGTGTCCGGATCTACCAAAAGCATCATCCGAAACATCACACTAAAACTTCCTCGTGCGGGAGTGCGACTCCCCCACTTGGAACCACGTTCCTATATCACAACTCATACACCCGAACGATGCTACCAAAGGTAGACTTTACCAACAATTGGGTACACACGACCCATCACCACACCTTGCTCTAATCTTGAGCACGCGAAGGATTTCAATCAATCCTTAAACACTTCGAACGCAAAGTGTATCACGATTACACAAACCATACCCTCGCAATTATCCAATTGCTTTAGTTTGTCAAGTTTCACTTAGTCACTCATGTACCTAAGGGTTTCTCCCGGGACCCTAAGTACAATGTAACCACAACCATAACCTAGTCGGAGTCGAACACCACGCTAGTAGGTATAAAAGAGGCACCTAATGTCGCGTCATAATGACTCCATTACCGACATACATCGAGATTTCAAACACTCGATCTCAAGGGTTCCAATCACCCGGCGAACCTCATGGTTCATCACTTCAACATAAAAGCGAACACGCGCTTAACAATCGGACACCAAAACCATTTCCGTGACTTGGTAGAAACATTTCCCAAACAATAAGGAATGCTTGGTTGCACCAAGTCTTACGCCCTTCACCAATCAATTAAAACGTCACCATAGGGTACTTCCATTAGGAACGTCACCCATAACAACAATATGCACAAACCAAGGCATTTAACAACTCACTTCCAAACGGCACTCGATAAACAATCAAAAGACATATTTATTAAAATGAAACGTGCCTTAACGTCTCCTCGCCGCACCCGTCCCCGCTAACTTGGGACGTTCCGACTTACGATGTCCTTCTTTTTGGCAATTAATGCACACCATACTACCACCCTTTGGTACCGAACATTCCCAATATTTGTGACCCCTCACGCCACAATTGTAACACCTAGGCGCACTAGAATCCGATATACCCGTCCGTGTACCACCCGTGCTCACGCTCGGACCCTTAGTCCTCTTACTCGGAGCACCATAAGAAACAACCCTTATCTCCCTTGAAGGTTCACCCTTCTTCGATCGTGTATGCGACTCGAAACCCCTAGCCAAGTCGAATAATTCCGAAAACGATTTCGCTTGACCACGACTAATTTTACTTTTCAAGTCGTCATTCAAAGTCCAATAGAAATCCCCCATTAACAAACGATCACTTCCCAAATACTCCGGACAAAAACGAGCCTTCGCCATAAAGGTCGTCTTGAGAGTACTCAAATCCATAGATCCTTGTCGCAAGTTTCGCAACTCATTACGCAATTCCCACAAATCGGCCGAAGTCAAGAACTCCTCGAAGAATTCCTCCTTAAACTCGTCCCACGATAAGACCATAAACGTTTCACCACCAACAAGATCAATCTTACCATCCAACCAATCCCTTGCCCTACCCCGCAACAAACTAGTTGCGAGCCTCGTCTTCTTCTCGGGAGGGCAATCAATCGTGCGAAAACGCCCTTCGACATCCGAAATCCAAGTTGTGCTTACCAATGGATCCGGTTTCCCGTCGTACTGATAGTGTTCCAAATGAACATATATTTAGTAGCAATATCGTTCCAATATGTAAAGTTTTTAAATGTAATTTCCTTATTTTTAGTTGTAATAGTTAAATAAATAAGTGCGAAGACGAAAGACGCAAATCGCTCGAAAATGAAGATTTAAAGACAAAAACGAAGATTTGAAAGACCAAAACGTCCAAAAAGCTCAAATGTACAAGATACAATTCAAAAGGTTCAATTTATTGATGAAGAACGTCTAAAAATGACAAGAGTACAAGTTACAAAACGCAAAGTACAAGATATAAAATTGTACGAAAGGACGTTCGAAAATCCGAAACCAGGACATGAACCAACTCTCAACGCTCGACGCAACGGTGTAAAAATTACAAGTCAACTATGCACAAGAATAAAATATAATATTTAAATAATTCATAATAAGAATAATATTAAATAATAAAAAGTTGTTAATTGAGCATAGTTCAGGGGTCGTAAATGAAATTTCAATTTCTAATTTGCCTATAAAAGAGATATTACGTTCGATGATGAAAGGAAGAAGATTTTTATCCGATCTTTTTTTTCTTCCATCAATTATCAATATCAATTATCAATATCTATATTCTATATCTCTATCATAATGTTAATGTAATAAGATATAACAATAATCTTAATTTTAAGTTTAAATTATGATAATAATAAGATTTATGATAGAGATCATTTGAGTGTGTAAGTCGAAATTCTGTCCGTGTAACGCTACGCTATTTTTAATCATTGTAAGTTATGTTCAACCTTTTTACATTAATGTCTCGTAGCTAAGTTATTATTATGCTTATTTAAAACGAAGTAATCATGATGTTGGGCTAATTACTAAAATTGGGTAATTGGGCTTTGTACCATAATTAAGGTTTGGGCAAAAGACCGACACTTGTGGAAATTGAACTATTGACTATTAATAGATGGGGGGTATTGTCTAATTGAGTGATAACTCATTGGAGTCTGTCGAACCTATCTTCAAATTAATTATCCTAATAATTAATAATGATTATGGTTGTCCTATTTAGTGATGTTCATATGGAATCTGTTATAATCATTTAATTAATCAATTGGGTTGGGTAATTGATTATTCATTCTGATCAAGTGGATGAATTAATATTCATAAACTAATTAAAACAGGGGTGGATTACATACAGTGATAACTGGTGTAATTGTTGACAGAAGTGATAACTGCGTCACAGTTTAAATCCTTAATCAGTTGGAATATTTGACTTCGGGTATAAGGGTAATTTGACAAGGATACTCGCACTTTATATTTATGACCGATGGACTATTATGGACAAAAACCAGATAGACGTATCAAATAAACCAGGACAAAGGACAATTAACCCATGGTAATAAATTAAAATCAACACGTCAAACATCATGATTACGGAAGTTTAAATAAGCATAATTCTTTTATTATATTTCTCATCGTATTTTTATTTTCTGTCATTTTATTTTCTGTCATTTTATTTATCGCAATTTATTTTACGCACTTTAATTTTTGTCATTTATTTTTACGCTTAAAATCGACAAACCGGTCATTAAACGGTAAAACCCCCATTTTATAATAATACTACTACTTATTTATATATATATTTTTACAAATAAACTTAATAATATAGCGTTAACTTCACCAGCTCCCTGTGGAACGAACCGGACTTACTAAAAACTACACTACTCTACGATTAGGTACACTGCCTATAAGTGTTGTAGCAAGGTTTAGGTATATCCACTCGATAAATAAATAAATAAAACTTGTGTAATATTTCGTCGCATTTCCTAGTAAAAATAATAGTATTTCGTACCCTCACGCTACATCATCAAGTTTTTGGCGCCGCTGCCGGGGAGCGCTAAAACGCTATATTTTTAATTATAATAATATTGAAATAGAATATAATAATATAATAATATTGAAATAGAATATAATAATATAAAAATATTTAAGAATCTTTACGTAAATTTTTTTAAAAAAAAAGTCGTATTTATTAAATACTTCAGGGGTATATTATGTAACTTATAATTAATAATTGCTATCATGTCGCTTTCATGTGAATAGTAAATTAATTAATTTATTTTCATTTACTATTCATGAATAGTAAATGAATTAAAAAAAAACAAAAAAAAAAAAAGTTTTTAAAAAAAATTATAATTATAAAAAAATTATTATTAATTTGTAAAAAAAAATCGTTTTAAAAAAAAAAAAAAAAAAAAAAAAAAAAAAAAAAAATCGTTTTTTTTAAAAAAAAAAAAAAAAAAAAAAAAAAAAAAAATTTGTGTAAAAAAAAAAAAAAAAAAAATCGTTTTTTTTAAAAGAAAAAAAAAAAAAAATCGTTTTAAAAAAAAAAAAATTTAAAAAAAAAAAAAAAAAAAAAAAAAAAAAAAATTTTTAGTTACTTTTATTAAAAATTCGCTTTTGTAAAAATACGTTTTAAAAATTCGAAAAATATAAAAAGAAAACAAAAATATAAGCATTTTTAAGATTTTGTTAAATATTTAAGTTTTATAAAGTTTCTTTATTTCTATTTTAGTTTATAAAAATATAAGTTTTATTTTAAAATCTTTTAATTATTTAAAAAACAGAAAACAGAATATAAATAAAAAAAAAAAAAAAAAAATGAAAAACGCGTAAAAAGTGAAACCTGTCAGCTCAAATTCTGAACCCCGCGACTCGCGGGGTTTTCCTATTTAATCACCGCAACTCGCGGAGTGCTTCTGACACACGGACAAAACCCTAATTTCGCATTGATTACGGGTTATAATTTATTATTATTATTATTTAACTTAATTTTTATTATTATTATTATTAATTTTAGTTTTATTTTACTTTTTACTTTATATTTATGTATTTTGTTTAAATTAGTTTTATTAAAATTATAAAATTAATAGTTTTATTAAATAATAATATAAAAATAATATTTTTATAAAAATTGTACTTTTTACAACTTTTTGTATATTTTTATATTTTGTACCTTTTTAATCGTTGTAGCGTAATATTTGTATTTTTTAGCCCATATTTAATTTTAAACTTAGTTTTTGCTATAGTTATTTTTACTCCTAGATTTTTAGGCTTTGCCGTAGAATCCCTTAAGTGCTTATTCCTTAGACTAAGTTTTAGGTGCTTAGAATTTTACGACGCCGTATTTCGCACTACTTTCTTATTTTTATTTTTCGACGCCTATTTTTCGACCTTTTATTTTTCGACATTTTTCGACGCGCAATCTATTTCTTTCTTATTTCTCGCCATTCTAGTTTTTAGGACTTAGAATTTTTTTCTACTTCTTCTCTAAATTTCTTAAAATTACGAAAATTTATTTTAAGTGGTTAAATTGATAGACATCAAAATTTTCTGGTTCGTAGTAATAGTTGGATTTGTACGTGGACCGGGTTATTGGAGCCAAACAGTCCTCAATTATATTGAGACCAAACGAATCCTGCCCCTCTGCTGCATCTTTTGGCTATTCGAAACGTGGGCAAAATCAGAAAAGTCTATTGGTTGGATAACTTATTATAATTTTTCTTTCCTTTTTAAAACTAATAGGATATTCAGTGAATGCACCGAGCAAGACGTTCACCACCTGTAACTCGATCAAGACATCGTTTAAACAAATATAGCTGCCGTTGATTTTTCTTTAGACTCGTCATCAAGTCGACCGAGTACTTCAACTCAAATTTCCGATAATCCAGTTTTTGAAACCAATATCACAATTGAGAATCCGGAGAATACTCAGGGACAATTCCGAGACCCTGATCCATTAATTATTCCTCCGGAACCACCAATCATTCAAACAGAGATTGTTGAGGAAGAAACCATTAAATCAGAAACCTCTAGTGATTCAGATACAACACTTCCAATCATGGAAAATCTAGAACCTCTAAGTATGGAAGATCGAATGAGGGCTAAACGCACGGGCCAAGGTCATGCCATTATTAAACCAGAAGTTAATGCGTCAGATTATGAAATCAAAGGACAAATTCTACACATGGTAACTAACCAATGCCAATTCAGTGGTGCACCGAATGAAGATCCTAACGAACACCTTCGTACGTTTAAAAGAATTTGTACACTATTCAAAATCCGAGAAGTGGAAGATGAGCAGATCTATCTCATGTTGTTTCCCTGGACTTTAAAGGGAGAAGCCAAAGATTGGTTAGAATCGTTACCTGAAGGGGCGATTGACACATGGGATGTTTTAGTTGAAAATTTTCTTAAACGATTCTTTCCGGCATCCAAAGCCGTGAGACTTCAAGGAGAAATTGTTACGTTCGCGCAAAATCCAAATGAAACATTATATGAGGCGTGGACAAGATTCGGAAGGATGTTGAGAGGATGTCCTCAACACGGATTAGATACTTTTCAAATAGTACAAATCTTCTATAAAGGCGTAGACATCGCCACACGAAAAGACATCGACATAACCGCTGGTGGTTCCATTATGAAGAAAACCGCAACTGAAGCTTACAAAATTATTGATAACACAGCCTCCCACTCGCATGAGTGGCACCAAGAAAAAGATATTGTTCGTTCATCTAAAGCGGCTAGAGCCGATTCTAGCCATGACTTTGATTCCGTTTCAGCAAAAATAGATGCTTTCGAAAGACGAATGGAAAAGATGAATAAAGATATTCACGCAATACGAATCAGTTGTGAGCAATGCGGTGGACCACACTTATTGAAAGATTGTCACATTGAACCAACGATGGAACAACGAGAGAATGTTTCCTATATGAACCAAAGGCCGGGAAATAATTATCAAAATAATTATCAACCGCCAAGGCCAAACTTCAATCGAAATCAAAACATTCTTTACAATCCAAAAGGACCCGACAATAACTCGTATAACCAACAAGGTCCGAATAACCAACCAACTCAAAACAACACTTTCAATCAACAAAGACCTGGCTTGTATAAACCACCACAACAAACCGAAGAGAAAAAGTCAAATCTGGAAGAAGTGGTATTTAAGCTAGTTGAATCGCAAACACAATTTATTGAAACTCAAACCCAAACGAACGAGAGGTTTAATCAGTCATTAAGAACTCAACAAGCTTCCATTTTGAATCTAGAAAAACACGTAGGTACTCTTGCTAGCATGATGAGTGAGAGGGAACAAGGAAAGCTACCGAGTAATACTGAAGTAAATCCTCGGAATGAGAATGTTAATATGGTGTCAACGAATTCTGAAAAACCAGCATCAGAAGATGGGAGGGTTTTAGATGAGAGTAACAATGAAGAAGTTACACCACCACCACCCGAGTATGTAAAGCCAGTGGTGGCACCATACAAACCACCCATCCCGTTTCCAAGAAAAGGAGTTGAGTATGAGCAAGTGATAGGTAATAAAGATTGTGATACCTCTGGAAAGAAGAAGAAGAAAAAGAATAAGAAAGTGCAAGAAACAAAAGCCGTAAATATAAACCCGGTGAAGACAGTTCCACCAAAACCTCCACCTAGGGTAGGTGATCCGGGTGAATTTATTGTTCCTTGTCTACTTAGTGATTGTGTCATGTATGATGCACTAGCAGATTTAGGTGCGAGTGTAAGTGTTATGCCTCTTTCCTTATATAAGAGATTAGGTGTAGGTAAGTTAAGTCCAACGGATATGAGTGTTCGACTCTTTGATCAAACCATTAAGCACCCAGTTGGAATTGCTGACAACCTACCCGTTCAAGTAGGCAATTTAACCTTTCTAGTCGAATTTATTGTCATTGACATAGAAGAGGACCCAAACATTCCTCTAATTTTAGGTCGGCCATTCTTAGCGTCCACCGGGGCGTTATTTGATGTAGGAAATGGAAGAATGACACTTAAAAGTGGTAACAAATCTATCACCTTTATGATTCGAAAATCTAAACCTCCACCAACCAAAACCGTTGAACCAATAAAAACGATTGGTAATAACCATGTTGTTTTACCAACTCCAACGGTAGTGCTTAGCAATAATAAAACGCCTAAGTGTGGGGAAAATGAAGTAAAACCTAATGATGACTTGATAATAAAGAACCCCGTTGTTGATACGAAATTAAATGACCCCGTTATTAACAGTTCAATGAAGAAACTTTTTAAACGGGCTATCGATGCTAGAAGTAAGGGGAACTTTAAGTTATGTAACCGGTTAGTATCCAATCTGTCGCCTAAAGAAAAGGCGAAACTAGTTGAATTTTGGGATATTACGGAAGAAGCCGGGCACTGGCTTAAAGAAAAAGTCACAGATAGGCAAGTTGATTATGGACCAAAAGAAATTGACGATGAAGTTAATCACAATTTCGACACCACAGCTACCTAAGTGTGGGGAGATTCAAGTGTTCTAAAAAGAAAATG
This sequence comes from Rutidosis leptorrhynchoides, assembly GCF_046630445.1. Taxonomy (NCBI): domain Eukaryota; kingdom Viridiplantae; phylum Streptophyta; class Magnoliopsida; order Asterales; family Asteraceae; genus Rutidosis; species Rutidosis leptorrhynchoides. Next base: position 80,582,736 of record NC_092340.1, on the reverse strand, counting down.
CTATCTAGAGTTAGTTGTTCTGTTCTCATGTAGTTCTGAGAATGGAATCCGAGTGGTCTTTTCCACTAGCAGACACTAAAGAACTAGTTTTCTCCCTCCATTCTGAATTTTTATTTTTTTTAGGTTTTATTTGAAATTAATATGCATTTTAATTTATGTTTTATTGTGATTTAAAAAAAAAAAAAAACAAAATTTACTTTAATTCATTAAGTTGAAAAAAATGATTTCTAAAATTCGTCGTGAGTTGAAGACTAGGTCATTAAGCCGAAATTGCTTTACCCGAGGGTGGGACGGCAAATTTTGTTATCATTATTTTTAATTTTATTGATCTAAAGTATGCCAAAAAGATATTAGACTTTATAAATTTTTGAACGTGGGGTAATATACCCAACTTCAAAAATATATATATATATGTTTGTATTTTATCTTATGTACAAAACAGGGTAGAACAACGCACTTTCAAAGACTAACATTAAGTTCAGCAATAGCTACTGATTTTGACGACAAGAAGCAAAATATCAAATGTGATGTAAAATAATATGCTTACAAACTGGGTATTTTTAATCACTTTTCTACACTAATCACCCTCATGAATTTATAATTATAGTCTGATTTCATGCAAATGAGGGCATTGCATGATCTCAAGTGTGGGGAAGGGTTATAAATTCTCCCGGGTTTGCACTTAGTTTATTTGCCAAATTTTGTGAAAATTTGAAAAATTTTCAACTAAATGAATTTAAAATCATGTTTATACATATTTATGAACGATAAAACTAGGTGTTAATGCCGAAATTATCGTTACTTCGGAAAGGACATAAATTGAAAAACAACCTAAAATGCTTGAATTCATTTAAAATGGAATAAAGGAGAATAAAAAGGCAAAGAAAGAAACTAAGTGTGGGGAGAATGTACCAAGTTATTCAATTAAAAACTATCTATCACATATTTTCGTACAAGATTATTGCAGGTACTTTTGTTTTGGATGATACTAATCAGTTTTACCCGATTTACTATAATACTTTTGAAAGAAAGATGGATCTACACGATGAATCAATTCCATCATTAAAAGGAAGTAAAGTCTTCCGAAAAAGAAACGCGCTTCTTGATTTAGGTCATGAAGTTGTCGTCCAGACCAGCTGTAGGTTGACGAAAAACCTAGAAAAGTCATCACTAAAATCAGCAGGAAATCCACGGACCTCAGCATCAAACAGGGTCGCCAAGTGGTCAGATTTATCCTAACCATGAGAAGGATTTATCTCGTACAATGGGGAGGCACCGTGCAAATTAGCTTGATAAGACTAATGAATCAGATCCCCAGAAAAGGATAATCTCCTTAAAGATCAAAAATCAGCTTTTAAGCCTGATATTACTCAATCCTTGAGATTGACCTTAAAGATTGAGAATTCAAACTCATGGAATTCAATGATATCTAAACTCGAGCTTGAACGAGAAAATATTTTGATCAAAAATTACAAACCGATTTGTTTTCTGAAAAACCATTTTCAATGCGTTCATTACCATTGAACGTAAAATCCTAGGAATTCACCTGGAATTCATTAGGTCACCTGAACTAAATCGGGTGTCAACCGTAAGAACGGTGGTTGCATAGCATGGTCGGAGACAGGACCTTGTGCCAGACCGAAAAATCATAGGATGATCTTTACTATCGCTCCTACCAAGGATAGTTCTAGCATCCGACACGTTAAAAGACCATAATCATCTGCATGTCACGGGACATTGCCTTAACATGTTTCTTGTTCATCGCTTTCCTTTACAACCGGACGGTAGTTTGCCGAAAGGTAATATACGGAACAAGTAAACTGGATGTGTGCTTTCCGATACCGGGATAGCAGTGGATTACACGAGCCTAAAAGTTTTAGCCAAAATATTGATCCACAAATATATTTTGCAAAACCAATGATGGATCAAATCAGAAAACTTGTCTAGGGTAAAATCTAGCTTGAATTTTTAAAAGATCAAATGTTTTCATAAAGATCCAATTTCCTAAAGGATCTACATTTTTATAGTCATGTGGGACTGTAAACCACCTTTCAAATGTGCACTTTGCTTTGGAAACCGAAAGTAAATCGGCTATTTGATTGCAAGTGTCGTTGACCTAAACCCGAGGCAACTGTAGATGACACACCCACCTTTAACCATCATTACTGTCATTGTTTATACCGCTATATCAAAATCACTGATGTACAAAATGTGATGAATAAAAAAGTGATTCATGTATGTTTTTATTTCAAGTTCTGTATTGCTTGAGGACAAGCAACGCTCAAGTGTGGGGATATTTGATAGTGTTCCAAATGAACATATATTTAGTAGCAATATCGTTCCAATATGTAAAGTTTTTAAATGTAATTTCCTTATTTTTAGTTGTAATAGTTAAATAAATAAGTGCGAAGACGAAAGACGCAAATCGCTCGAAAATGAAGATTTAAAGACAAAAACGAAGATTTGAAAGACCAAAACGTCCAAAAAGCTCAAATGTACAAGATACAATTCAAAAGGTTCAATTTATTGATGAAGAACGTCTAAAAATGACAAGAGTACAAGTTACAAAACGCAAAGTACAAGATATAAAATTGTACGAAAGGACGTTCGAAAATCCGAAACCAGGACATGAACCAACTCTCAACGCTCGACGCAACGGTGTAAAAATTACAAGTCAACTATGCACAAGAATAAAATATAATATTTAAATAATTCATAATAAGAATAATATTAAATAATAAAAAGTTGTTAATTGAGCATAGTTCAGGGGTCGTAAATGAAATTTCAATTTCTAATTTGCCTATAAAAGAGATATTACGTTCGATGATGAAAGGAAGAAGATTTTTATCCGATCTTTTTTTTCTTCCATCAATTATCAATATCAATTATCAATATCTATATTCTATATCTCTATCATAATGTTAATGTAATAAGATATAACAATAATCTTAATTTTAAGTTTAAATTATGATAATAATAAGATTTATGATAGAGATCATTTGAGTGTGTAAGTCGAAATTCTGTCCGTGTAACGCTACGCTATTTTTAATCATTGTAAGTTATGTTCAACCTTTTTACATTAATGTCTCGTAGCTAAGTTATTATTATGCTTATTTAAAACGAAGTAATCATGATGTTGGGCTAATTACTAAAATTGGGTAATTGGGCTTTGTACCATAATTAAGGTTTGGGCAAAAGACCGACACTTGTGGAAATTGAACTATTGACTATTAATAGATGGGGGGTATTGTCTAATTGAGTGATAACTCATTGGAGTCTGTCGAACCTATCTTCAAATTAATTATCCTAATAATTAATAATGATTATGGTTGTCCTATTTAGTGATGTTCATATGGAATCTGTTATAATCATTTAATTAATCAATTGGGTTGGGTAATTGATTATTCATTCTGATCAAGTGGATGAATTAATATTCATAAACTAATTAAAACAGGGGTGGATTACATACAGTGATAACTGGTGTAATTGTTGACAGAAGTGATAACTGCGTCACAGTTTAAATCCTTAATCAGTTGGAATATTTGACTTCGGGTATAAGGGTAATTTGACAAGGATACTCGCACTTTATATTTATGACCGATGGACTATTATGGACAAAAACCAGATAGACGTATCAAATAAACCAGGACAAAGGACAATTAACCCATGGTAATAAATTAAAATCAACACGTCAAACATCATGATTACGGAAGTTTAAATAAGCATAATTCTTTTATTATATTTCTCATCGTATTTTTATTTTCTGTCATTTTATTTTCTGTCATTTTATTTATCGCAATTTATTTTACGCACTTTAATTTTTGTCATTTATTTTTACGCTTAAAATCGACAAACCGGTCATTAAACGGTAAAACCCCCATTTTATAATAATACTACTACTTATTTATATATATATTTTTACAAATAAACTTAATAATATAGCGTTAACTTCACCAGCTCCCTGTGGAACGAACCGGACTTACTAAAAACTACACTACTCTACGATTAGGTACACTGCCTATAAGTGTTGTAGCAAGGTTTAGGTATATCCACTCGATAAATAAATAAATAAAACTTGTGTAATATTTCGTCGCATTTCCTAGTAAAAATAATAGTATTTCGTACCCTCACGCTACATCATCACGTACATCGGTGGTTTAGTCCTCATGAAGCTCTTAAGATAACGCTTCATTTTGCCACTACTTTGAAGTTTGAAATACTTCCTATCCATTTCTTCTCGAAACGCTCTCATTTGCTCCGCAACGGCGGCCGCAACTCTAGCGTTAAACTCCACGTTATTCGCCTCGATCTCGTTTCGCGTCGTCAATCTCAAAATGCAAAACGATTAGATCACGAACGTATAAAATCGCACGCACAACTCCGTCCCATCTTGCTAAACACTCGTCGTACATCACTCGTTAGACGCGATTTGCACCCGTAATAAGGTTTGCAAGTTCTTATTACGTACGCACGCCGCATCGACTTGTTAGTACAACGACCGTCTCGCTCGATCACATAGACAAACACATCAAGATTCTACGCGATACAAACATACGCGAGAATTATTTTCACAACACAAATAACATATTAATAATATCCGCATTACTAATACAAACGTTAGTCAACCTATAACAAGGCACTAACTAAACCTATTCCTGACCCGTAATCCTACAAGTCCCGCAACAAAGTAAGCACACACAAAGTCTAAGTCTAGGCACCTATCTCAAGTCACCTAAATCCCTTAGACCATGCTCTGATACCACTTGTAACAACCCAAACCGTAACCGACCAAACACGACGAAATTTCAAACAAAAAAAAAATTTTTCTGGTGCAGGCCATCTGCGCGGCGCGCCAGGTGGCCGCGCGGCGCGCCAAACCACCTGGACAGCCCGCTGTCCCCGGAAGTCAATTTAATGAAAATGTTTGACTAGTTCCCGACACATTTAGCTAAAACGCTTTTAACCATGACTTCATATATGAAAAACTAGCACGTTTAATTAATAAAATCAAATTTACGAAGCGGGTCCCACATCGACCCAAATTACTCCTTGAGTACCAAAATGCAATATTTGACCATAAGACTTTTAATACAAAACGAAGCCGAGCATGGCGATTGGGGATACGCTACCCAATCCTAAACAATCCAAAAGCAAGTCTCTAAAGCAAACTATGCAAGTCTTCTAGTCCTCGCGCTTACCCGAGCCACCAATCCGCATGCAATCTATAAAAAGAGTCAACAACGAGAGGGTAAGCTAATGCTTAGTGAGTAGAATAAATATATACATGCATATACAACTTACCTACTCGCATCCACGACATCACATAAATACACATAAATCACTTACCTCATCGTACCAAACGCTAGTATCATCAAATCGTATAACCAGCAACCTCATAAGCAATCAATAGCTAGTAACGTCAAACCGTACAACTAGCAACATCATTAGCATAAATAAATATATATAATAAATCAAATTAAATGCTAGCATCAACAATTACAATTCATGGTTAACCAATCTCTTCGCTAGGGGAACGACTTCGCGAATCAAGTCATCGATGTTCATAACATTCGTTAGCTTCCAAAAACGGCTATGGCATGCTAACCCCCCGAGGTGTTCCAAAAACGGCTATGGCATCACCCCTCAAGTGTTCCAAAAACGGCTATGGCATCACTTGCTCAATGTGAGTAGAACACGGCTATTACTCACGCTTTCGTACACCAACACGGCTATGTGTACGGGTAACTCAAATAACAACGTGGGAGTAAAACACGGCTATTACTTGCCACTAAATACACAAACACGGCTATTACTTGCCACTAAATGCACAAACACGGCTATGTGCCTTAGTACAAAACATGGACTAATACGGCTAAGTCCCACAACCTTGGTCACAAAACGGCTATGTGACACAATCAACACGGTACATAAATCATATACATACATATATACATATTCCACTCACAATAATCATTATGGACAAGAACGGCTATGTCCCACCACTACGGTCACAAAAAACGGCTATGTGACATCATTACTACGGGCAACTATCAATGTGGACAAAATGTCTATATCTCACAACTATGGTCACCAAACGGCTATATCCCACAACTATGGTCACCAAACGGCTATGTGACACCATTTCCACGGGCACATAAATCATATACATACATATATAGATATTCCACTCACCTTGAAGTCTTGAAGAATGCTTCCAAGAAATCCGCAACTCGCCAATGGAAAGTACCTATTCCATTACCACATTTACAATAATACACTTAGAGTGGATTTACAAATCAACCCAATTCGTCACTAAGTGCAATTTCGACCTAAATGCACTTCCAAGCACAAACCGTGCCCAAACTAACCAATAGTCACTAACACAAGTGAGAATGGTCCTAATATGCCAATTAAACCCGAACTCAAGTGTTAAACACGTGTCATACCCATTTTGACACTTAAACCCTAATTTTGACCCATAAAGGTCAAAATCTCATTCTTTGCAAGTTTTGACACCAAAACACATTTAACTCGGTTTTATACTTCAACTTAATCCATTTTAAGTTTATAAACTTCATTAAATCGCCAATTGGGTCATAATCACCACGAAACCCTAATTTGACCCAAAGTCAAAGTTAGTCAACCAAATAACCCTAAATGGGTTCCAATACTTCCATAATCACTAACTTAAGTGATTAAACTAAATTTCAAGTTCTAAACATGGCCAAATAGTTCACCAACCCGAAATCCACCAACAATTAACAACAAACCCGATTACTAGCATCACTAAACCCATTTCATCACCTAAAAGGGTTTCACAACAAATTAACTCAAACCCTAACTTGAATATCAAATCAAATAATTGAAACTCGGAGTTTGAGCTTACCAATACTATCACCGCGTAGCCAAGAACGAAAGGAACAACTTTAGAACCCGAGCTTTAAACGATTCGAGCTTCTTCTTCACCAAAACCTCCAATCTCTCTCTAAATATTTGGAAGGGATGAATGGACATGAAAAATGATCCAAAACTGATCCAAAGTAGCTAATATGGCACACAAATCCGGCCCCATGTGATTTTACCCTTTTACCCCTCATTTAATTTAAATAAAAACAAGGGAGTTCTGTCAGCAGCAATCGGCGCGGCGCGCCCCTACCCCGCGCGGCGCGCGGCCTCTCTGAAACAGATTCTTTTTCATTTTAAACTTTATATAAATAATCCGCGAAACCCAATCTCGAATGTCTTAATACACAAACAAGCAAGATAAATATTCGGGTCTTACATACAATCTCTGTTTCAACCCAATGAATTTCATTTCATAATAAACCAAGTGTATTATTCAATTACATAATTGATTTTACATTTTCATTTTCGATATACTCGAAACTTTCCAGAAAATATCATTTGTACCTTGCGAAGTTAGCAAGGGTTCCATAAGCACCAACATGATTCACTGAGGAAATATCAATAAAACTGAATAACGAAGTATTGATTACATTAGTAAAATACTCTACGAAGATTATGAAATTTTTAATGTTTTAGAGATTATTCATTTCTAATCCAGCCAAAAATTAAATGAGCTTAATATGATATTAACTCATTAAATCTGTGTTACATCTGAAGAAAATATACATACATATATTTTCATAAAGACGGTAATAAAAATTCTTTTGTACAAAATATTACTTGTGAAATCTTTAACGGGTAGGTAATTGATAATGCTAAAAACGAACATATATTTCATAGCATTATTCCTCAAGAAAGACAAGCTTTTAGTTGCAATTGTTCTATTTACAAGTGATATTCGTTTAAATAATAAAAGGTGAAGACAAAAGACAGATTCGACGAATTGAAGACGCAAACGACCAAAAAGCTCAAAAGAACAAAAGACAATCAAAAAGGTTCCAATTATTGATAAGAAACGTCTCGAAATCACAAGAGTACAAGATTCAAAACGCAAAGTACAAGATATTAAATTGTACGCGAGGACGTTCGAAAATCCGGAACCGGGACCAGAGTCAATTCTTAACGCTCGACGCAACGGACTAAAAATTACAAGTTAACTATATATATAAATATAATATAATATATAATTAATTATATTAATTATATATATATTATATATATATATTTAAAACCGTCGGCAGCAGGAAACTCCAAGGGTGTAAACTGAAAATACCTCTCCGCGACTCGCGGAGTTTGAAGGCCATTTTGCCGCGAGTCGCGGAGCCCCAAAATTCACTTCTGGCTATAAAGCCAACCGAATTCTGATCGAATTTTACATCTTATTTCTCAATCTCTCTCTCAATATATACGTAATATATTTATATTTATAATTTATATTTTAATTTTAATTATAATTCTAATAATAAGGGTATGTTAGCGAATGTTGTAAGGGTGTAAGTCGAAATTCTGTCCGTGTAACGCTACGCTATTTTTAATCATTGTAAGTTATGTTCAACCTTTTTATATTAATGTCTCGTAGCTAAGTTATTATTATGCTTATTTAAAACGAAGTAATCATGATGTTGGGCTAATTACTAAAATTGGGTAATTGGGCTTTGTACCATAATTGGGGTTTGGACAAAAGAACGACACTTGTGGAAACTAGACTATGGGTTATTAATGGGCTTTATATTTGTTTAACTAAATGAAAGTTTGTTAATGTTAATATAAAGATTTACAATTGGGCGTCCCTATAAATTACCATATACACTCGATCGGACACGATGGGCAGGGTATTTATATGTACGAATAATCGTTCATTTAACCGGACACGGGAATGGATTAATAGCCACTAGAATAATTAAAACAGGGGTGAAATTACATTCAAGGGTAATTGGTGTAATTGTTAACAAAGTAGTAAAACCTTGGTTTACACGCAGTCGATAACCTGGTGTATTCATTAAACAAAGTATTAAAACCTTGTTACAATTCGAATCCCCAATTAGTTGGAATATTTATCTTCGGGTATAATAATAATTTGACAAGGACACTTGCAATTTATATTTATGACTGATGGACTGTTATGGACAAAAACCAGACGGACATATTGAATAATCCAGGACAAAGGACAATTAACCCATGGGCATAAAACTAAAACCAACACGTCAAACATCATGATTACGGAAGTTTAAATAAGCATAATTCTTTTATATCATATTTTATTTCCTTTATTTTATATTTAATTGCACTTCTAATTATCGCACTTTTATTTATTGTTATTTCATTTTATCGCACTTTTAATTATCGTACTTTTTAATTATCGCAATTTAATTTTTATCGCATTTTTATTATTCGCAATTTCATTATCGTTATTTACTTTACGCTTTAATTTAAAGTCTTGTATTTATTTTATATTTTACATTAGGTTTTAACTGCGACTAAAGTTTTAAAATCGACAAACCGGTCATTAAACGGTAAAAACCCCTCTTTATAATAATAATATTACTTATATATATATTTGTATTTTTATAAAAGTAAACTAATATAGCGTTGAGCTTTGCTTAAAGATCTCCCTGTGGAACGAACCGGACTTACTAAAAACTACACTACTGTACGATTAGGTACACTGCCTATAAGTGTTGTAGCAAGGTTTAAGTATATCCATTCTATAAATAAATAAATATCTTGTGTAAAATTGTATCGTATTTAATAGTATTTCCTGCTAAAATTTAATAGTATTTTATATACCCCTCTGCTTTGACATCAAGTATTTTTGGCGCCGCTGCCGGGGAAATTATCTTAAAAGCCGGAAGCGCAACGCTAATATATAAAAAAAAAAAAAAAAAAAAAAAGATTTTTTATCTACTTTTATTAAAAGTCATTTTTGTAAAATTACGTTTTAAAAATTCGAAAAATATAAAAAGAAAAACAAAAATATTAGTATTTTTAAGATTTTGTAAATATTTAAGTTTTATAAGTTTCTTTATTTCTATTTTAATTTATAAAAATATAAGTTTTAATTTTAATATCTTTTATTTAATTAAAAAAACAGAAAACAAAAAAAAAAAAAAAAATAAAGAAAAACGCGTAAAAACAAAAGCTGTCAACTGAATTCCTGAACCCCGCGACTCGCGGGGTTTTCCTCTTTATTTGCCGCGACTCGCGGAGGCCTTCTGACACACGGACAAAAACCCTAATCACGGGTTATTTTTAATTATTATTATTATTAAAACCTAATTACTATTATTATTATTATTAGTTTTAATTTTACTTATACTTTTTATTTATTTATTTTAGTTAAATTAGTTTTAATAAAATTGTATTATTTGTAGTTTTATTAAATAAATAATATAAAAATAATATTTTTATAAAAATTGTACTTTTTACAACTTTTTGTATAATTTTATATTTTGTACCTTTTTAATCGTTGTAGCGTAATATTTGTATTTTTTAGCTCATAATTAATTTTAAACTTAGTTTTAGCTATAGTTATTTTTTCTCCTATATTTTTAGGCTTTGCCGTAGAATTCCTTAAGTGCTTTTTCTAAACTAAGATTTAGGTGCTTTAGAATTTTGCGACGCCTTTTTAAGTTTTAGTTTATTTTTAAGTTATTTCCATTTGGGATTTAGTTTTTTTTTTTCCTGTAAGCTTTAATATTTTTATACCTTTTACTATGTATCAATTATCATTCCAATTAGTAATTTCAATTTGCGATTATAATTTTAAGTTAGTTGTAGTAATAAGGTTAAATTAGTTAAGTATTTTTAAGTTTTTATAAGTTTCTTTTATTTTTCCGTCACCTTTTATTTTTCAACCATATTTTTTCTTTTTCGACATTTTTCGACGCGCAATCTTTTTCTCTCTTATTTCTCGCCATTCTAGTTTTTAGGACTTAGAATTTTATTCTACTTCTTATCTAAATTTCTTAAAATTACGAAAATTTATTTTGAGTAGTTAAATTGATAGACATCAAAATTTTCTGGTTCGTAGTAATAGTTGGATTTGTACGTGGACCGGGTTATTGGAGCCAAACAGTCCTCAATTATATTGAGACCAAACGAATCCTGCCCCTCTGCTGCATCTTTTGGCTATTCGAAACGTGGGCAAAATCAGAAAAGTCTATTAATTGGATAACTTATTATAATTTTTCTTTCCTTTTTAAAACTAATAGGATATTCAGTGAATGCACCGAGCAAGACGTTCATCACCTTTTATACGTTCACCACCTGTAACTAGATCAAGACATCGTTTAACAAATATAACCGCCGTTGATTTTTCTTTAGAATCGTCATCCAGTCGACCAAGTACTTCAGTTCAAATTTCCGATAATCCATTTTTTGAAACAAACCTCACAATTGAGAATCCAGAAAATATTCAGGAACGGTTCATAGATCCTGAACCATTAAACTTTCCTCCGGAACCACCAATCATTCAAACAGAGATTGTTGAGGAACGAACTATTAAATCAGAACCATCTAGTGATACCGAGTCAACAAATTCAATTATGGAGAATCTGGAACCTTTAAGTATGGAAGACCGAATGAGAGCTAAACGCACTGGCCAAGGTCACGCAATTACTCATCCAGACATTAATGCGCCAGATTATGAAATCAAAGGACAAATTCTACACATGGTGACTAATCAATGCCAATTTAGTGGTGCGCCGAAGGAAGATCCAAATGAACATCTACGTACCTTTAATAGGATCTGCACACTATTTAAAATACGAGAAGTGGAGGATGAACAAATATATCTCATGTTATTTCCCTGGACTTTAAAGGGAGAAGCCAAAGATTGGTTGGAATCGTTACCTGAAGGGGCGATTGATACATGGGATGTTTTAATTGACAAATTTCTTAAACAATTTTTTCCTGCATCTAAAGCCGTAAGACTTCAAGCAGAAATTGTTACGTTCACACAAAAGCCAAATGAAACTCTATATGAGGCGTGGACAAGATATGGAAAGTTGTTAAGAGGATGTCCGCAACATGGTTTAGACACTTGTCAAATAGTACAAATATTCTACCGAGGATGCGACATCACTACAAGAAAAGACATAGATATAGCAGCTGGTGGTTCTATTATGAAGAAAACCGAAACTGATGCTTACAAAATTATTGATAATACTGCTTCCCACTCACATGAGTGGCACCAAGAAAAAGATATCATTAGATCATCTAAAGCAGCTAGAGCCGATTCTAGCCATGACTTAGATTCCATTTCCGCAAAGATAGATGCTTTCGAGAGACGAATGGAAAAGATGACTAAGGATATTCATGCTATACGAATTAGTTGTGAGCAGTGTGGAGGACCACATTTGACAAAAGATTGTCTCAGTATTGAATTAACAATGGAACAAAGAGAGAATATTTCATACATAAACCAAAGGCCTGGAAATAATTATCAGAATAATTATCAACCGCCAAGACCTATTTACAATCAAAACCAGAATTATAACCGAAATATTCCATACAACAACCAACAAGGTCCTAGCAATCAACAAGTATCCAATAATACTTACAATCAGCAAAGACCGAATTTTCAAAACAAACCACCACAACAAACCGATGATAAAAAGCCAAATTTAGAAGATATGATGACGAAGCTAGTTGAAACTCAAACGCAGTTTTTCACATCTCAAAAACAAACCAATGAACAAAATGCTCAAGCATTTAGAAATCAACAAGCTTCTATTCAAAATCTGGAACAAGAAGTAAGTAACCTAGCAAGGTTAATAGGTGAAAGAAAACCGGGAAGTTTACCTAGTGATACGAATGCTAACCCCCGGAATGAAACAGCTAAAGCTATTACCACAAGAAGTGGTACAACACTTAAACCACCTGAAATACCTGTAACTTCTGATGAAACTATTCCTACTCCACAAGAACCACAACATGATCAAGATAAGGAAAAAGAACCGGTAGTTGAAAAGGTTAATGAAGATAACACAGTTAAGGATAAACCTTATGTTAAACCATACCAACCACCACTTCCTTATCCGAGTAAAATGAAGAAAGAAAAACTTGAAGCCGAGCAATCCAAATTCTTGGATATGTTTAAACAGATAAATGTAAATCTTCCTTTCATTGATGTGATTTCAGGAATGCCAAGGTATGCTAAATTCTTGAAAGATCTAATCACGAATAGAAAGAAAATGGAAGAACTCTCGGCTGTTACTATGAATGCTAATTGTTCAGCAGTGCTGTTGAATAAGATACCAGAAAAATTATCTGATCCAGGAAGTTTCACAATTCCATGTTTTCTGGGTAGTCTTAGTTCAATAGAAGCATTGGCAGATTTAGGTGCTAGTATAAATCTAATGCCGTATTCACTATACGCTAAACTAGACCTTGGAGAATTGAAACCAACCAGAATAAGCATACAACTAGCCGATAGATCAATAAAATATCCTAGAGGGATAATGGAGAACATGCTAGTTAAAGTTGGTACTTTAGTATTTCCAGTAGATTTTGTTGTTTTAGACATGGAAGAAGATTCTCAAGTTCCTCTCATATTAGGAAGACCATTCTTAAACACGGCTAAAGCAATGATAGACGTGTTCGGTAAGAAACTGACCCTAAGTATAGAGGATGAGAGTGTTACCTTTTCAGTTGATAGAGCAATGCAACAACCACAATCTGCAGATGATACATGTTATTATATTAAAACTATAGATGCACATGCAGAATTATTAGAAGAATTTCCAGAATTACAAGGAACAGGAGAATGTTCTTTAGGAGAAGGAAATGAACCAATTGATGAAGCTGAAATGTTAGCTACACTTATAGCTAATGGATATGAACCAACAACAGAAGAAATTCAAATGCTAAAAGAAGAAGACAGATATCGATACAAATCATCGATAGAAGAACCTCCGAAATTAGAGTTAAAGCCACTTCCAAATCATTTGGAATACGCTTATTTACATGGTGAATCTGAATTACCTGTAATAATATCGTCTTCTCTTACTGAAAATGAGAAATCACAACTCATTTCTGTGTTGAAAGCTCATAAACCAGCCATTGCATGGAAAATTCATGATATTAAAGGAATAAGTCCTTCGTATTGCACACATAAAATCCTTATGGAAGAAGGTCATAAAACGTATGTGCAACGCCAACGAAGACTAAATCCTAATATGCAAGATGTAGTTAAGAAAGAGATTATTAAGCTGCTAGATGCAGGTTTGATATATCCAATTTCTGATAGTCCATGGGTAAGCCCAGTTCAATGCGTACCTAAGAAGGGTGGCATGACTGTCATTACAAATGAGAAAAATGAGCTTATTCCTACTAGGACTGTAACAGGATGGCGTGTATGTATTGATTATAGAAAATTAAATGACGCCACCAGAAAAGATCACTTTCCCTTACCTTTCATAGATCAAATGTTGGAAAGATTAGCCGGAAATAGTTACTATTGTTTTCTAGACGGATTTTCCGGATATTTTCAAATTCCAATAGCACCCGAAGACCAAGAGAAAACCACATTCACGTGCCCTTATGGTACTTTTGCTTACAAACGCATGCCATTTGGACTTTGCAACGCCCCTGCAACCTTTCAAAGGTGTATGATGGCGATTTTTCATGACATGATAGAAGAATGCATGGAAGTATTCATGGATGACTTTTCAGTCTTCGGTGATACATTTAAATCATGTCTAGTTAATCTAGAACGAATGCTAATTAGATGCGAAAAATCAAATCTAGTACTTAATTGGGAGAAATGCCATTTCATGGTTAAAGAAGGCATCGTTCTTGGACATAAAATTTCAAAAGAAGGAATTGAAGTGGATAGAGCTAAAGTAGATGTAATTGCTAAACTTCCACATCCCACCAATGTTAGAGGAGTTAGGAGTTTTCTAGGGCATGCCGGTTTTTACCGACGTTTCATAAAAGATTTTTCTAAAATTGCCACTCCTATGAATAAACTCCTAGAAAAGGATGCGCCATTCATCTTTTCAGATGAATGTATCAAATCTTTTAATATACTTAAAGAAAAACTCACTAATGCGCCGATCATGATAACACCAAATTGGAATCTACCATTTGAACTAATGTGCGATGCAAGTGATTTTGCAATGGGAGCCGTTTTAGGACAAAGGATTGAAAAACGATTTCAACCTATATATTATGCTAGTAAGACATTACAAGGAGCACAAACGAACTATACAACTACTGAAAAAGAACTCCTTGCTATTGTCTTTGCTTTTGACAAATTTCGATCATATCTCGTTCTAGCAAAAACGGTGGTCTATACCGACCATTCTGCTCTTAGATACCTATTTTCAAAACAAGATGCTAAACCAAGATTAATCCGTTGGATCTTACTCTTACAAGAGTTTGATATTGAAATCCGAGATAAAAAAGGAGCAGAAAATCTCGCCGCTGATCATCTTTCTCGTCTTGAAAATCCCGAATTAGAAGTTCTGAATGAATCGGCCATACAAGACAACTTTCCTGATGAATATCTATTGAAGATAGATTATAAAGAAATCCCATGGTTTGCAGACTATGCAAACTACTTGGTTTGTGGATTCCTTGAAAAAGGATTATCGTACCAAAGACGAAAGAAATTCTTCAGTGATATAAAACACTATTTCTGGGAAGATCCACATCTGTTTAAAAGTTGTCCCGATGGAATAATACGCCGATGTGTATTTGGAAATGAAGCTAGTAAAATTTTAAACCATTGTCACACAGGACCAACAGGAGGGCATTATGGGCCTCAACTAACAGCAAGAAAAGTTTATGAAGCTGGATTCTATTGGCCTACAATTTACAAAGACGCACACCTTCTTTGCAAATCCTGTGATGCATGTCAAAGGGCCGGAAAAATAAATCAACGTGATGAAATGCCACAAAATGTCATCCAAGTATGTGAAGTATTCGACATTTGGGGTATTGACTTTATGGGTCCATTCCCAAAATCTCATAATAATCTATATATACTCGTAGCCATTGATTATGTATCTAAATGGGCGGAAGCACAAGCTCTCCCAACTAACGATGCACGAGTTGTAGTCAACTTTTTAAAACGTCTTTTTGCAAGGTTTGGAACACCGAAAGCTTTAATAAGTGATCGGGGTACTCATTTCTGTAATAATCAACTTGAGAAAGTTCTTAAAAGATATGGAGTAACTCATAAAATCTCCACCGCATATCATCCACAAACAAGTGGACAAGTTGAAAATACCAACCGAGCTTTAAAACGTATTCTAGAGAAAACCGTAGGATCAAATCCGAAGGAATGGTCCATTAAATTGGAGGATGCACTCTGGGCTTTTAGAACAGCCTATAAAACTCCAATTGGAACCACACCTTTTAGACTTGTTTATGGAAAAGCATGTCATCTTCCAGTAGAAATTGAACACAAAGCATTTTGGGCTTTGAAGACATGTAATCTTGATTTACATGAAGCCGGACGTCTACGATTAAGTCAACTAAACGAATTAGAAGAATTAAGACAAGAAGCATACGAAAATTCGTTAATCTATAAAGAAAGAACGAAGAAATGGCATGATAAAAGGATCAGAAGTTCAAAAGAATTTAAAGAAGGAGACAGAGTTCTTCTTTTCAATTCACGATTCAAGCTATTTCCGGGAAAATTGAAATCAAGATGGTCTGGACCATTCATAGTCAAAAGAGTTTTCCCATACGGAACGATAGAATTAATAAATTCAAATGGGATTGAATTTAAAGTTAATGGTCACAGAGTTAAACATTACATACATGGTCCGATGGAAGTCGACAACGAAGTTAATCACAATTTCGACACCACAGCTAACTAAGTGTGGGGAGAATCAAGTCTTTAAAGGATAATATGTATTTCTGTTAGAGTTAGATTGTCTGTTTTCGTGTAGTTCTCGAAAATGGAACACGTATGGTCTTTCCCTAGCAGACCCTAAAGAACTAGTCTTCTCCCCCCATTCTGAATTTTTATTTTTTTTAGGTTTTTACAAAATGAAGACTGCCTGTGAATTAAACCATGGTCTAATGCTACACGCTTTGATCACTAAACGTAATAATGACATACTCCCGAGTGAAATAGTATCAGTAATCAGAGAAAGAATGGACGGAGTTAGAAAAGGATCCAGATGCGATGATAATAAGTTACAATTTGGTAAAGGAAAATCAAAATCCGCAGCGAAAAGAAGAGCACGACACCTAGAAAAATGTCACAAATGCGGAAAATGGTCACATGGAGGTAAATGTTCAAATAATCAAACCTATTCAAATACCGAATTTGTTACTTTATGCAGAGACGGACCGTTCATATGTTTAGAAGAAAAGACAATGAATGCTCGAGGTTACGCCTATGCAGCCATGGAAAACCAATTAAACCGACTATCTTATGAATATAATAGATCATATAACTAAGAAATCTATTTCACAGGTATGTCTGTACAGTTTTTATTTTTATTTTTATTTTTAACCTTTTGATAATAAACGCTAATTTGTTCGCTAAAAAGTATTAAATTGGTATTAAATAAAATTAGGTTTGGCGACCGAAATTATTGATATCATTCAAAAATTTATTACATCACTGCGAAATTTAACGTTTATTCTTAAGGTATAAATATCTTTAAACAATCAACCCAAAATATTTCAAAAATTCGTCATGAGTTAAATTAGGTCTTGGAACCGAAATTACTTTACCGAAAAGAGGGGCGCATATTTTTGATAATATTTGATTGATTAAAGTGGGATAAAAAAAAAGACAAAAAGATTTTTAATTTTATTTTTACTATGTTTTTAAAATTAATATTTAAATCTTAAATTAATATTGTAAACTTTGTAAAAACAATATTTTTAAAATTGTAAATATTTGAAAAATTAATATAAGTTTGGTATGAATTTATGAATTTTTAAATTAAGTTTGGTGTGAATTTTTAAGTTTTAAAATATGAAATTTTAATTTTATGCATTTCAAATTTTAAGTTTGGTGTGAATTTTGAATTTTTAATATTAATTTTGAATTTTATATTTAAGTTGTGTGAATTTAAAAACAAAAATTTACTTTATCTCATTAAGTTAAGAATATGATTTTTAAAATTCGTCGTAAGTTGAAGACTAGGTCTTTGAACCGAAATTGCTTTACCCGAGGGAGGGACGAGAACTTTTATTATCATTATTTTTAATCTTATTGATTTAAAGTATGCAAAAACATTAAAAAACCCAGAAAAAAAAAAAATAAAAGAGCTGCTCGATCAGTACACTCAACCCACACAAAAACACACATACAGCTCGAAAAAACACTGCGAAAAAACCCGAAAATCACCCCCAAAAATCTCATTTTTTAACCGTTAATCACCAAATTTTTTGCTAAAATCATGTTGAGAAGGATGATATCTAAGAACTACTCAAGAAAAACGAATGAAAGGGGTGAATCTTCATCCCAAGCCCGTCATGCTCCTGCTGAGAACTTGGAACAACAGGAGGTAGATAACTACTACAAGCAGGATGTACCTCATCCAGTCATGACCTTTTCAGATATGCACTTGGAACAGTTGCACCCGAACCTGAGATTTGACAGACTTTGGATAGATTATCCAAAATATCAACGGGGTTTGCATACTCTTCATTCCAAGGTTGTTGAGGTACCGAGGGTCATAGAATGGGGACCCTTGGAAGCTGTAGAATTGGCCGGGCCAATTAGGGAATTACTGGTACAGAGGTATGGTAATTCTTCTTTTAATGACTGGATATGTTTATTCACCATACGCAGACCTGTATATAAAGTATGGTGTGAAGAGCTGTTATGTAGTATAGAGTTGAATGATCGGGTAGCTAGTTTGACCGATCGTTCTTTTATTAGATTTTTGTTAGGCGGTTCGATGCGCCACATGTCTTTACTGGACATGGCTCAGGCTTTACGTATATATACGCCTGAGGAGTTAGCGTCTGCCGATTGTAGAGGATTGATACTAAACGGTAGGAAAATAGATGAAAATTTTGATACACACGGTGTGTGGAGTCAAATGACAAGCCATCACCGTTTTAAAGGAGGAAACTACTCTTATTTGGATATAGATAGAGCCGAATTAAGAGTAATACATAGGTTTTTAGCTAATTCGATTACACAAAGGGGTAAAAACAAAGAAAAGGTAAATGAACAAGATTTGTTTTACCATATGTGTATTCGAGACCCACACAGCGTTGTAAGTATACCATATTGTGTGGGTTATTATTTATCAGCTATGGTTCGAGGGATGCGTCCACATAGCATAATAGGAGGTGGTATTTTTATTACTTTGATTGGTGAATATCTCGGTGTGGATATAAGTCGGGGGGGATTATTAGTAGAAGAGCCGGAACCCCACGACACTATAGGTTTAAATGTGTACCATGGTGCGAAAGTGTTGAAGCGGCGAAATAACGCCGCAGTACGATACAATGGTAGACATCCACAGGTAGAGAGAAACCAGGAACAAGGTAATGTAGGAGGGGGGAATGAGATGCAAGAAATGCATAGGTTTATAGCTTCTCAGGAATACGAAAATGCTAGACAGAGAGCATTTGAAGATTGGCAAGTTCATCAGAACCAGATCATAGCGCATTGCCAACATATAGGTAGAAACTATATTCCTACACCGAAACCCGTCTTCCCTCCTTGGTCGATAGAGATGCAGCCACCATATCCTACGTATGACCCTGCCGAAGCATTCTATAGCACTTATGGTTATGCGTGGAACCCCTATTGGTACCAATATCATCCTTAGTTTACTTATTTTGTTTTATTATTTTGTAATTTGTAATTATTGATATGTTTAATACTTTTGTTAATATTGTAATCATTTTTATAATTATCTAACTTTTATTCTTAGATTTTAATAATTTTTGAATGTGGGGTAATATACCAAACTTCAAAAATATGTATATATGTTTGCAATTTATCTTATGTACATAACAGGGTAAAACAACGCATTTTCAAAGACTGGCATTAAGTTCAGCTAAAGCAACTAATTTTGACGACAAGATGCAAAATATATGTGAAATAACAACAAGACGGGATGAACAAATGATGTGCACCATTTATCATTCAGCAAACAAACGCCAATATATTTGGAAACTTTGGTAAAAATTTAATCATTTTCACACAAATCACCCTCAATAATTTAAATTGTTACTGATTTCTTGCAAATGAGGGCATTGCAAGATCTTAAGTGTGGGAAGGGGTTAAATTATTTCGGATTTTAAAAAATTTTTATATTAAACACTTGGTTACCATTAAAAATACTAGTAAAGCAGTAGTTGTATTAGAATCTAGTGCTCTCTGATAAAAAAAGAACAGCCCTAGTCTTATATACTGACTACCCAATTCTAGTAAAATTTTTCAATTAAATGAATTCAAATCATGTTTATACATATTTATGAACGATAAAACTAGGTTTTAACACCGAAATTATTGTTACCTCGGAAAGGACATAAATTGAGAAACAAACTAAAATGTTAAAATTCATTTAAAATGGAATAGAGGACGATAAAAAGAAAAATAAAAAGCCAAGTGTGGGAAAATTTACCAAGTTATTTTAAACATATGTCACATATATTTGTAACAAATAACTGAAAATACTTTTGCTTTGAACTAAACTAAACTGTTTTACCCGATGAAAGAAAAGAAGAGATGGATCTACACGATGAATCAATTCCATCATTAAAAGGAAGTAAAGTCTTCCGAAAAAGACACGCGCTTCTTGATTTAGGTCATGAAGTTGTCGTTCAGACCAGCTGTAGGTTGACGAAAAATCTAGAAAAATCATCACTAAAATCAGCAGGAAATCCACGGACCTCAGCATTAAACAGGGTCGTCAAGTGGTCAGATTTATCCTAACCATGAGAAGGATTTATCTCGTACAATGGGGAGGCACCGTGCAAATTAGCTGGATAAGACTAATGAATCAGATCCCCAGAAAGGATAATCTCCTTAAAGATTAAAAATCAGCTTTTAAGACTGATATTACTCAATCCTAGAGATTGACCTTAAAGATTGAGAATTCAAACTCATGGAATTCGATGATATCTAAACTCGAGCTTGAACGAGAAAATATTTTGATCAAAAATACAAACCGATTTGTTTTCTGAAAACCCTATTTTCAATGCGTTCATTACCATTGAACGTAAAATCCTAGGAATTCACCTGGAATTCATTAGGTCACCTGAACTAAATCGGGTGTCAACCGTAAGAACGGTGGTTGCATAGCATGGTCAAAGACAGGACCTCGTGCCAAACCGACAAATTATAAGGGTGAGCTTTACTATTGCTCCTACCAAGGATAGTAATTGCGTCCGACACGTTATAGACCATAATCAAAAGCATGTCACGGGACATTGCCTTAACAGTTGCTTGTTCAACGCTTTCCTTTACAACCGGACGGTAGTTTGCCGAAAGGTAATATACGGAACAAGTAAACTGGACGTGTTGCTTTCCAAATACAAGGTTAGCAAGTGGGTGACACAAAACCGCAAGTTTTGAGCTAAAATTTTCAAATCTGAAACCCACCAAACCCACAAAAATATTTTGCAAACACCGGTAAAGGGTTATTCCGGAAAACTTATCTAGGGTAAAAACTAGATTTAATTTTCAAAAGATCAAATGTTTTCATAAAGATCCAATTTCCTTAATGGATCTAAATTTTTATAGTCATGTGGGACTGTAAACCATATCGTTACTACCATTGTTTATACCGCCATATAGAAATCACTGATGTACAAAGTGTGAAGAATAAAGAAGTGATTCTAGTATTTCAAGACAATATTGCTTGAGGACAAGCAACGCTCAAGTGTGGGAATTTTTGATAATGCTAAAAACGAACATATATTTCATAGCATTATTCCTCAAGAAAGACAAGCTTTTAGTTGCAATTGTTCTATTTACAAGTGATATTCGTTTAAATAATAAAAGGTGAAGACAAAAGACAGATTCGACGAATTGAAGACGCAAACGACCAAAAAGCTCAAAAGAACAAAAGACAATCAAAAAGGTTCCAATTATTGATAAGAAACGTCTCGAAATCACAAGAGTACAAGATTCAAAACGCAAAGTACAAGATATTAAATTGTACGCGAGGACGTTCGAAAATCCGGAACCGGGACCAGAGTCAATTCTTAACGCTCGACGCAACGGACTAAAAATTACAAGTTAACTATATATATAAATATAATATAATATATAATTAATTATATTAATTATATATATATTATATATATATATTTAAAACCGTCGGCAGCAGGAAACTCCAAGGGTGTAAACTGAAAATACCTCTCCGCGACTCGCGGAGTTTGAAGGCCATTTTGCCGCGAGTCGCGGAGCCCCAAAATTCACTTCTGGCTATAAAGCCAACCGAATTCTGATCGAATTTTACATCTTATTTCTCAATCTCTCTCTCAATATATACGTAATATATTTATATTTATAATTTATATTTTAATTTTAATTATAATTCTAATAATAAGGGTATGTTAGCGAATGTTGTAAGGGTGTAAGTCGAAATTCTGTCCGTGTAACGCTACGCTATTTTTAATCATTGTAAGTTATGTTCAACCTTTTTATATTAATGTCTCGTAGCTAAGTTATTATTATGCTTATTTAAAACGAAGTAATCATGATGTTGGGCTAATTACTAAAATTGGGTAATTGGGCTTTGTACCATAATTGGGGTTTGGACAAAAGAACGACACTTGTGGAAACTAGACTATGGGTTATTAATGGGCTTTATATTTGTTTAACTAAATGAAAGTTTGTTAATGTTAATATAAAGATTTACAATTGGGCGTCCCTATAAATTACCATATACACTCGATCGGACACGATGGGCAGGGTATTTATATGTACGAATAATCGTTCATTTAACCGGACACGGGAATGGATTAATAGCCACTAGAATAATTAAAACAGGGGTGAAATTACATTCAAGGGTAATTGGTGTAATTGTTAACAAAGTAGTAAAACCTTGGTTTACACGCAGTCGATAACCTGGTGTATTCATTAAACAAAGTATTAAAACCTTGTTACAATTCGAATCCCCAATTAGTTGGAATATTTATCTTCGGGTATAATAATAATTTGACAAGGACACTTGCAATTTATATTTATGACTGATGGACTGTTATGGACAAAAACCAGACGGACATATTGAATAATCCAGGACAAAGGACAATTAACCCATGGGCATAAAACTAAAACCAACACGTCAAACATCATGATTACGGAAGTTTAAATAAGCATAATTCTTTTATATCATATTTTATTTCCTTTATTTTATATTTAATTGCACTTCTAATTATCGCACTTTTATTTATTGTTATTTCATTTTATCGCACTTTTAATTATCGTACTTTTTAATTATCGCAATTTAATTTTTATCGCATTTTTATTATTCGCAATTTCATTATCGTTATTTACTTTACGCTTTAATTTAAAGTCTTGTATTTATTTTATATTTTACATTAGGTTTTAACTGCGACTAAAGTTTTAAAATCGACAAACCGGTCATTAAACGGTAAAAACCCCTCTTTATAATAATAATATTACTTATATATATATTTGTATTTTTATAAAAGTAAACTAATATAGCGTTGAGCTTTGCTTAAAGATCTCCCTGTGGAACGAACCGGACTTACTAAAAACTACACTACTGTACGATTAGGTACACTGCCTATAAGTGTTGTAGCAAGGTTTAAGTATATCCATTCTATAAATAAATAAATATCTTGTGTAAAATTGTATCGTATTTAATAGTATTTCATGCTAAAATTTAATAGTATTTTATATACCCCTCTGCTTTGACATCAGTAATACTCGGGAAATATATAAGTTCACAATTAATATGTTACACTGTACATTCTTCAACTTTGATTCAAAAATTATTAACAATGCTCACAACGATATACAATCGTTTTCATACAAATTCAATTACATATTCTGATATTGACAGATCAGAAACCAAGTCATAACTCTGAACCGGTGAAATCATTCTTAGATCTCTACATCTTTCAAAGCTATACTTTGACTTCAAAAATGTGAAAGATCCTTTAGCATTGTTATTACTGAAAATAATATTGCAATCCATTTTCAAAGTATCCAGTTTTACCACACTTTCAACCAGTCAACTTTGACTTTTTAGATTAACCTTATTATAACCTTGACATATACGTTCTTGTTACTGGGGAACCTTTCATGTTCCACCACATTAGCAGTAAATTTACCAACAACTTCATTGATCTGTGACCTTCCGAAAAATCATTATACTCATTGAAACCCCATCATGTACTCACCTACATCTTGTAACAATAATTGCTATACCAACTACCGGGAATTAGCAATCAGTATTTCGAATTTTGCAGCAATTCTTCGCCAACAGTTATATATATACATATAATGTCTATCTTATAGACTTACATACTTCGAATGTGAAGTTTCTGAAAAACACCCCAAACTGCGAAACTAGTTCTCCGAATTTTGGAAAAATGCTGATGAAATAGCAAAAATTGTAAACGACCTTAACAGTCAAAAGTTTGATGATAAAGAATAGTATGGTGGTAAAGCTGAGAAAAATAGAAGGTTTGGAACTGGAAAACGGATTGAGCAAAGTATGAAGGAGGCTGTGGATAAATCACAAAGAATAAACCTGCCTTCAAAGAATCCAAATGATTCAGTATCTGCTGAAGCCATTAACGAATACCTTGCCTCCGAATCTAAACCCTTGCGGACAATATTCTTCATCATCCTCTGATATTAGAAATTCTAAGATATCATCGTATCTTTCATTATAAATATCCTCCATATTTCTGGAGATAATTCCATAGTCATTCTTATCGGAAATCAATTTTCTCCTTGCGATATCTGTGTAACATCATAAAAGAAACTATTTTAGTTTCTAAATTTTGAAACCTTCGAGTTTAAAATATGAATATTTTTGAAGTGGTGTTGGGAGCTGAAGCATGAGTTAGTATAATATAATGACACTTGATCAACGTGATTATATTACAGTAAGTCATGCTGAGTTTCTAATGAAACGTGATAAAGGTTCACAGATCCCACCCTCATCATGAACCATGTTACATAACTCTTTCATTCTATATAATCTCTAAATATATCAAGAAAATATATTTCTTGATGATTCGGTCTTTTCCGGATATTCTGGTAATTTGACAAATCAAGATCGTGCCATTACGATTATCTTCTCAGAACATTAACTATGTTCATCCAAAACTCCATACCTACGAATTCTGGACCATTATTCGCTTGACTTAAGGTCGGGAAGAGATAACGAAAGCATGAAGCTCCGAAATATAATGGAGAATATAAAGCCCGATAACAACCCCGAAATTACAAACCGTGTATATCAATGCGTATAGCAATATAAAGACACGGGAGAATGAAAAACACTATAACCCCAAGGTAATGGTAGAAGAAAATAAATTCCTCTGGTGGTAGATGAAAAAGAAGAATGACAGATATAAAAGTTAGGAGTATATCAAGAATCAGAACTGGATTAAGCATTTCACAATCTTTTGGAAGTATGAAATAAGGAAGAAGATGTAGGAGTGGTGAAAATAATGAAACTGAAGTGGTTAATTTATAGCGAAATATCAGACATAGCAATCGAGGCAGATTACGCATTTAATCAAAGGAAATCTTAATTTCCGCAATTACCGAAGAATCAAATCTTATTTAGATTATGAAGATTTTCTATTCTTTAAATTTCGGAAATCAATCGTTACTACGTCAAGAGATAAGACGCATATCTATTCTCCATTTCACTCTTTTACGATAACTTCCCTCATACGCTTCGAGTAATTGGATTGTTTTATCCATATTATTCAACGGTGATAGAAATTCTATTTATCAACTCATATTCGTCATAAAAACATTTTTATTGTTAACCATGACGACCTCACTCAAATTTCGGGACGAAATTTCTTTAACGGGGAGGTACTGTGATGACCCGGAAAATTTCGACTTATTTAAACCAATTCTCTATATGATTTAATATTTTCGACATGATAAGCAATGAATTTTGACAAGTTTTAAAACTTTTAAAAATGTTTTTTTTTATATATAACGGCTGACCACCCTGTTTGTCCAACGATTCACGAACGTCATAACATGTATTATATACATATTTTAATAAATATAAGAGTTTTCGATATATACGGAATCATGCGAATAATATTTATATACGAAATGATTAAAAATTTACTATTAAACGATGCTATTTCAAATTAAAAATTTTACGTATTAAGTCATTTTATTTTTATGATATAATTTTTGTAATTTTTTTCAAGAAACGAAGTTAAATTAATAATGTACAATTTGTAAAGCACAACGTACAACTTGTAGCTTAAATAGTTGAATTTAAATTAATTCATTTACTATTCACATGAAAACGATAGAAATTATTAATTATAAGTTACATAGAATACCCCTGAAGTATTTAATAAATACGACTTTTTAAAATTTTAATATTCGAATTTACGTAATATTTAAATATGTCGACGAAGATAAAAACAAACGAATGTGACCTGTAAAAAGGGACCATGCGATCGCATGGTTTCCCCTCACAACTTCCATGCGATCGCATGGCTAAGGGGGACAGGCCAAAGTCTATAAATTTCAACGTTTTGGTTCATTTGTGGCACATTTCCTCTTCTGATATTATATTACTCCGTATTTATGTTATTTAATTATTATTATAATTATTATTGTTATTATTATTATTAGAAAAAATTACGCCGTTGGTACCTGTGGTTTGTTTAAATTATTATGACAACACCCAAATTTTTATTTTTGCATAGTTGGTACCTAGGTTTTGTGTAACTTGCGTAGTTGGTACCCCTGACTAACTATAGTCAAACTTTAACGGTTAACCCCTCACATGTGCCACACATGTGAGGGTATATTCGTCCGTTCACAAAAATTTCACTCTTTCAGAATATCAGTTTACAATGTACAATATATGAGTTACATCCTTCATCCTACATAAAAGCTTATACCCTTTCCTAAATTTCTTCTTCCTACACAAACTATTCAAAACAATCATATAAGTTAATGAATTCTGTACAAACCCTTTATTTAACATATTATCTACAAGTCAATAGCCCAAGTGACCTGACTTCTTCAATTGATATTCAATTGATGAGGAGTTTACAAATTTGTTGGAAATGATAAATTAAATATAGCATCATGATGATTGATATAGTCAATTGATGAGAAATATAGAAATTGAAGTTAAAATAGCATATACCTATAAAAAGGTGGAGGCCGCAATTTTCAGAGGTGGCGATTGACGACGGTGGCCGAATACTCCGACCCGGATTTGATGACTACCGCTGCTGCTCCCAAACCCGATACTCCGACTCGGATTCAACATGATACCCAATACATACATAATGTTCCCTAATCGAAACCTCTTGACCAGAAATAGGTTTGAGTGTTTCCTCACTTTTTCCACTAAGAATGATTTTAATTATTTCTTTTTCAAGCTTTGATTCTTCTTTTGCCAATTGGGTTTTGTTGTTTATAATGATTTC
Organism: Rutidosis leptorrhynchoides; assembly: GCF_046630445.1. NCBI lineage: Eukaryota > Viridiplantae > Streptophyta > Magnoliopsida > Asterales > Asteraceae > Rutidosis > Rutidosis leptorrhynchoides. The sequence continues at coordinate 80,555,256 of NC_092340.1, read as the reverse complement.
ATCGTTATCATCATGTATCAGTAGAGATGTTGTTGACTTTATCCAGCAAAATGTCTTATAGGGGTTGATTAAAAAGGGGTGAAATTTGGGGTTGTAAGGGATTTGAAGGGCGAATTTGAAGTCTTCCCATAAGGGGTTGAACAAATAGGTTATCAAGATTTAATGTATTAGTGAAAGAATTCATCTTTTGAAATACTAGAATTAGGGTTTTAATTCGTTGAAAATGTCTAAAGCTAGGGGGTTTTTGAAGCAGTAAATGGAGGAGATGAAGAAAAGAGTATCAGGTTTCTGTAAACTGATATTCTAAAAATCTTGAGAGTGCAATATCTGTTAATGGACGAATATACCCTCACATGTGTGGCACATGTGAGGGGTTAACCATTAAAGTTTGACTATAGTTAGCTAGGGGTACCAACTACGCAAGTTACACAAAATTTAGGTATCAACTACGCAAGAAAAAAAGTTTAGGTGTTGTCATGATAATATAAACAAACCACACGTACCAATGACGTAATTTTTTCTTATTATTATTATTATTATTATTATTATTATTATTATTATTATTATTATTATTATTATTATTATTATTATTATTATTATTATTATTATTATTATTATTATTAATATTATTATTATTAATCTTAATATTATTAGTAGTATTATTATTAATTAGTATTATATATAAAATACTACGACGAGGTCATGAGCGTGTTACTTTCAAAATGGGTTTTCAAGCGGGATAGAGCTAAGGAAAATATGGGTTATTACTAAGGAGGTTATGGGTATTGTTCGAGGGTTTTGCTCGTGAGTCAAACTAGTGTTTATCATCTCTGTTGCGTCTACGTACTTTCCTACAATATTGAATCTCAATATTGATACGTAAGCACTCATATTTTATCTTTTATATATTAATTGTGTATCCATGTCTAGTGCTCGAGTATATATATTTATACATGCTTGTATGCTAAATTTCGTCGCTAAACAGTTTATAATGAATCACGAATTAAATACATATATTAATGGTAAAAAGTATATAATATGCATTTATTTGGAAAGCTGGCGAAAAATCAATGACTTTTCATTTAGATATCGAATAGTTTCGATGAACGGATTAAAAGATATGATCAACTGAATTATGATTGACGATAATTGAAATTGCTTTTAAATCTGCAATTAAGATTTAAACAACATGTTTACAAGATTGATAAAATGGATTTTTAAATGTTACCAGCCGAGTAAATGAATCCTTATATAAGGTACGTCTCGTTTGTTGAACTATTGTTAAAATTGACTTTTTGAAACAACATTGGATAACTTTTGTATGACGATATCGAGCATTAGGATTGTGATACACTATGACCTGACCTAGCTTGATAGACATTTATTGACCAACATATGTTCTGTAGGTTGAGATCTACGGTTATTTGGTAATTCGAGTTTCGATCACATTTTGGTGAACGACTTTATATGCTGCTAAGGTGAGTTTCATTTGCTCCCTTTTTAATTGCTTTTGCAATATATATTTTTGGGCTGAGAATACATGCACTTTATTTTAAACGCAATGGATACAAGTACATACTAAATTCTACACCGAGTTTGAACCAAAAATCCCTTAGCTTTGGTAACTAGTAACTGCTGGTTATAAGAACTGGTGGGCGCGAGTAGTTATATATGGATCCATAGGGCTTGACATCCCCGTCCGAGCTAGAGCACTAGCCTTTTAACGGACGTATGCTATTTGAGAAGCGTACACGTTGGTTTGCGTGCATTTTTAAGATGATTATACAAAGGGTACAAATTATATATACGTTAAGTTTATTTACCAGGGTGCTCAATTTCGTAGAATATTTTGATAAACGTTTCTGGATGAAACAACTGAAATCTTGTGATCCACCTTTATATACAGATTATACGAAATATTAAAACTATGAACTCACCAACCTTTGTGTTGACACTTGTTAGCATGTTTATTCTCAGGTTTTCTAGAAGTCTTCCGCTGTTTGCTTAGATGTTAGACAAGCTATGTGCATAGAGTCTTACATGACATATTTTTCAAGGAAAAGTTGCATTCACCAAATCATCACCATGTATCTTATTTTGACTGCATTGTCAACGGAAGTACTGTTGTAAACTATTATTTATGGTGATTGTCTATATGTAGAAATCATCAGATGTCGAAAACCTTTGATTTAAATATTCATTTATGGTGTGCCTTTTCAAAAGAATGCAATGTTTACAAAACGTATCATATAGAGGTCAAATGCCTCGCAATGAAATCAATGAATGACGTGTTCGTCCATATGGATTTGGAGCGATCGTCACATATAATTTGTACCCTTTGTATAATCATCTTAATAATACACGCAAACCAACGTGTACGCTTCTCAAATAGCATACGTCCGTTAAAAGGCTAGTGCTCTAGCTCGGACGGGGATATCAAGCCCTATGGATCCATATACTACTACTCGCGCCCACCAGTTCTTATAACTGGCAGTTAACAGTTACCAAAGCTAAGGGATTTTTGGTTCAAACTGAGTGTAGAATTTAGTATGTACTTGTATCCATTGCGTTTAAAATAAAGTGCATGTATTCTCAGCCCAAAAATATATATTGCAAAAGCAATTAAAAAGGGATCAATGAAACTCACCTTAGCAGCACATAAATTCATTTACCAAAATGTGACCGAAACTCGGATTACCAAATAACCGTAGATCTCAACCTAGAGAACATATGTTGGTCAATAAATGTCTATCAAGCTAGGCCTGGTCATAGTGTATCACAATCCTAATGCTCGATATCGATATACAAAAGTTATCCAAAGTCGTTTCAAAAAGTCAATTTTGACACTAGTTCAACAAAACGAGATGTATCTTATATAAGGATTCATTTACTCGGCTGATAATATTTAAAATCTATTTTATCAATCTCGTAAACAAGTTGTTTAAATCTTAGATTCAAAAGCAATTTCAATTAACGTCAATCATAATTCAGTTGATTATATCTTTTAATCCGTTCATCGAAACTATTCGATATCTAAATGAAAAGTTATTGATTTTTCGCCAGCTTTTCGAAAACATGCATATCATATACCTTTTATCAGTAATATATGTATTTACTTCGTGATTCATCATAACTGTTTAACGACGAAATTTAGCATACGAGCATGTATAAATATATATACTCGAGCACTACACATGGATACACTATTAATATATAATAGATAAGATATAAATGCTTACATATCAATATTGTGATTTAATATTGTAGGAAGGTATGTAGACATAACGGAGATGATAAACACTAGGTTTGATTCACAAATATACCCCCGAACATTACCCATAACCTCCTTGGCAATAACCCATAATTTTCTTAGCTTTATCCCGCTCATAAAACTATTTTGAAAGTGACACGCTCATGACCTCTTCGTAGTATTTTATGTATAATACTAATAATATTACTAATAATAATTAGATTAATAATAACATTAATCTTAATAATAATAATAATAATAATAATAATAATAATAATAATATTAATAATAATAATAATAATAATAATAATAATAATAATAATAATAATAATAATAATATAAATATAAGATGTATCGTATATGTGTGAGAAAACAGAATCGAAGTCGAGCTTTTATATAGACTTGGCCAACAATATGGTGCCATGCGATCGCATGGCTTCCAAGCCTTTCTCCCATGCGATCGCATGGGCAAGATTTCCAGCTCACGATCTTTTAACATTTAGCTTGTCGACATAATATTATATAATATATATAATATATTTAATTTATATAATTAATTATATATTATATTAAATTCACATGCATATTTGGCTTGTAATTTTTGTTCCGATAAGTCGTACGTTGTTACTCGACTTATGTCCCGATTCCGGTTTCTCGAACGCATTTTCGTACACTTAGAAAACTCGCTTTTTACGTTTCGTGACTCGTACCTTTGTTAAAATATAGTCTTAAATTATCCCTAAACCATACCACTCGAGGTATAACTTATACATTTGAGTGTTTTGGTCATTTACTTCTATAAATCATCGTCTCGTTATTTGTTGATATATATATATATATATATATATATATATATATATATATATATATATATACATTTTCATTTTGAAATAGTGTTTTACTGTAGCAAAGTTACTGTAGCAAAGCCAATTTAACTGTAGCAATTCACTGTAGCAAATAGTGATTTTCAAAAACACTGTAGCATTTTGGGTACTGTAGTAATTTGAAAATACTGTAGCAAATTAGTGTTTTACTGGTTCATCTTAAACGCTTTAGTTAACTTATCTAAATATCAATCGAATCAATAAACGAATGTTACTATCGTTTACTAAATAACTTGAAATTATATATATGTATATATCTTTTTAATATACATAAATCAGTTTTTAAATACACATAAAATTTAATAATAAATATTTCAACTTATCATATATATTCAAATAGATATTTAAACCAATAAGTTTAATGTACGGTATCAAACAATTAATAAATTGTTACCGTTTCAAGTTATAGTATATATGTATATATTTACATATAATTATTCGCGAATCGTCGAAAACAACCGAAGGGTATTTAAATATATAAAAGTAGTTCAAAAATTTTGAGATTCAGTTTTACAGACTTTGCTTACCGTGTCGGAAATGTTAATCATACAAAGATTAAGTTTAAATTTGATCAGAAATTTCCGGGTCATCACAATATCTCCCTAATTGTTTATAACCCGTATAACCTTGCTTCCATTTTCATCTTCAACAATTGATCAAAGCAATCAATCACAACCATACATCAATGAATTGATTCAAAAACTTTCAAACGAAACAAAATCGGTTCATGTAGAGTGTTTGTATCAATTAACAAATGAAAAAAAAAAAATTAAAGACAGAACCCACAGAAGCTGTTCGACGCAGCAAAAAAAAAATATATATGATTGTAAAAAATAGAACGTTTCAGGTTATAATCACCACATGAAATACATTTCAAATCACCCCAAGAAACTTTCCAAATCATCAATTTGACTGGAGATATCAAAACAAGTTCGGATTTTATTGAAGAACAACTGTTGACTTTTTTTAATTCAGAACTTTGACTCACGAATTTGGATTCGTTTTGGAAAATTGGAAATTCATACTTTGCAGAAAGTTTGAGTGAATAATTCCTAACCAAACTGCATTTTTAGTTTTTGAGATTGATTTCGAATTCGAGCTATCAAAAATTTAAAGAACGAACATGGTGTCGAGTTCTTTTTAATGGGTTTTCTGTTTAATTTTTATCAACTAACAAATGTAGTGGTTTTTAATTGACAAAGGAAATGAAAGAACTGAATGAGGTAATCAATATTACAGAGCCATACGATTTATTAGATACAGATGGGTAGTCACCAAGTTGAATAAGTCAGAAGAAAGAATAGATAAAAAAATATATATATATAAAGTAGATAGTGAAAGGAAACAAACTCGTACGTATGATATTGATAGGTAAGAATTTTAGACAAGAAACCAAACTTTTAAAATTGAGATGATCTTCCACGGATTGTATCTGTAGGATTTTATCTATCATTAATTTTTCTATTAATTAATAAATATAAGTATATTAGTAATAATAAAAATACAAATAATAATAGTGTAAATAATGATAAAAATATTCAAATAATAATAGTAATTGATATAATAATAAAAATGTTAATTTTTAATAAAAATACAAAATTTAATAATGGTAATAATATATATAAAGATGATGAATGGTAATAAATGGTATTATTCTTATAATAATAATAATTAATAATATTTACATTACAACTAAATTATAATTTTTAATTATTCTTATAATAGTATTTATACCATATTAATAATAATAATACCAATATTGATATAAATATTACTAATAATGAAAGTAGTAATAATATTAGTGTTATTAAAATGATTATCTTTTAACTTGTAATTCCATTTAATTATATTGATATTACATATTATTAGTTATTTAATAATTATATAATATTTATAATATCTAATTACATCTATAGAATATTTAATAATAGTACTCATAAAATCAATAATTTTGCATCTCAATCATATATATATATATATATATATATATATATATATATATATATATATATATATATATATATATATATATATATATATATATATATTCATCTATCACTACATATTTAATTATATTTTAAAATTCAAATAAATAATATATTAATTATATATATTGAAGCAAATACTCTCAAATATAATATTAAATACTTTTTGTTAACATTAACAACTTATGTAAATTTAATTTATTCTCTATATTTAAATAAACAGTTTTAATAACTAAATCACATGATAGTTCGTTAATATAATTAATTTATGATATATAATTATTTACATGTTTAGTTATTTATATATACATTTCTATTTACAATTAAAGGTTCGTGAATCATCGAGAACAGTCGAAGGTCAATTGAATATATGAAACAGTTCAAACTTTTTGAGACTCAACCTTGTAGACTTTGCTTATCGTATCGATTATAGATTAAGATTAAATTTGGTCGGAAATTCCCGGGTCATCACATTATAGATAGTTTTCGTTTAGATAGTTTCTTTCTATGTGCGAGCTTCCCCGTTTCCCCTGTTCCTTTGTATTCTTTGTTGAAGGCGTTTTCTTTTGAAAAACGACTTCGTTTCTATATGAGTTTTGGTTATTTTCGCCCAAAAAAAAAAAGAAATCGTTCAAAAAAAAAATTGTTTGGTTTTTAATTTCATTCTTCAATATTGTGAAAGTTGGGCATACCAATATTGTAAACACCAGAACAGTACTTGTTGATGTTTTAACTAAAGTAAGGGGCTGTTTACAAACAATATATTGAACTTTTGTCTAAATCAATTTGTTCAATCGTGCCATATAGTAATTGGTTACAGCAGGCACAACCCAAACCTATTTGACCCTTTACCCACCCGTTTGCCCTTTTGGCCCGTCCATCTTGCCACTAACCACTTCCATTATGCTTTAAGAGCTTACGTTAAAAGAGCAAAAGGAAGCTATGGTGAACTGTGCATTGATCGTATTAAGTGAAGATCATAATCAAAATATGCCATGGAGAGCCCCCTTTCAAATGCAAGAAATGTGCCTCATTGAACATCTAATCTAATATGGATAACAAATTAACAACCCACAACAAAACAAAACAAAACAACATTAACAAGTCATTGGGTGATCGTCATTATTTTTAGTAGAATCTTAGACATTTGACATAGGTGATGCAATGTGATTTCATTGCCCCTTGACAAATGGTATATAATCTGTTAAGAAGCTAAACTTAATATACTCATTCATGTACGGCTGAAATTTGAACATATGGACTTTAATACGACATGATGACTCGAGTAACAGGTTTCTATAAACAAATGTTACAGATGAAGAACATGATTTCAAATTTGTGCCCTTTCGAGTTGTTAACTAGCGAATTATCAAAATTTGCTTCAAAACTACATGCTTGATGGGGGTGCCATGCTCCCAAATTGATTGTTCCAGTGCACATACGTGTCAAGTTCATTAACAGAAACAGAAGGTCTCACCTCTTTCAGTGCATTTTTGAAGTCCTACAGAGAAAAAGACAAAATACATTAATATTACATGTTAATGAACTCATAAATAATTTAATTCCAAATGAACTTTAGCATAATTTAGAGGCACGTACCACTAAAGTAACTGGTCTCATATCGTCCTTTTGAAGTGTAGTGATATCAGTGCCTTGTTTCAAAGCCTCCCTCAGTGGACCCATTGAAGCATCTTTCACTAAATTCTTCATGTCAGATCCTGAATACCCTGAAACGAGTAGAAGTAGAAGTTACATACGCCATCCCATTAACAGAGGAAGATGAGAAAAATTCAGCATTTATAATAAATAAAATAACCGCAATAAAAAAAAGATGAAAGGAAATGTAAGATTTAAAATACCTTCTGTTTCTTTGCAGATGATATCAATATCCTCTGTTGAGAGCTTAAAAAGCCCATCCTTTTCCAACAGATTTCTTACTATCCAGGCTCTCGCTTCTTTACCCCCAAACGATATGATCAGCCTCATATTAGTAATAAAAAGTGATGCAAGTGCAAGTCAAAACGGTTCACACCAAAACGGGTAATTATTTTTGCGGGTCAACCACTTACTAAAAAACTTTCAAATAAGGTGCTCAATGTTACTACATAAATAAAAATATCATATAAAAAGTATAAGAAACCAAATTTTGCTAAATAAGGCGATGTATAATGTTTTCTGAACATGGATACACCTTGGATGACCGTTCAACTGAATTTCTTAAGAATTAAAACTTTTAGCTTTAGCTTTAACCCATCACAGATAAAAGTGAAACCAACCAATTATGGTTGGATGATTTGAAATTGCAAAGTCTGATAAGTACAAAGAGCTGTAGAACCAAATAGTTGAAAGTTGTACCTGAGGAAGGAAGTGGAATGTAAAGTCGTTTGGTAAGTCGTCTCCTAGCTGCCTCATCTAATTCTTGTGGTCTATTTGTTGCTCCTGCCCAGATATATCAACAAGTGTATGATGTTGAAGCAAAAGAAAGCACACAAGATTTAAAAAATGGTGGTTTTTAATAAAAGTTCAGTTTGTAGACTACTCGTAACTTGTACGATCATCTGAGAAGGTGTTTAGGGAATATAGAAGCACCACGTGGACACTTGGCTTATGTTTTGTGTAGGAAACTTCTTGTCTATCAGTCTATGGTATGCAACCTTTTATCTAGTGATATCAGTGCCTTGTTTCAAAGCTTCCCTATGTGGACCCATTGAAGCATCTTTCACTAAATTCTTCATGTCAGATCCTGAATATCCTGAAGCGAGTCAAAGTAGAAGTAACATACGTCATGCCATTAACAGATGAAGATGAAAAATTAATTCAGCATTTAATTTTAAAATTAAAAAAGACGAAAGGAAATAAGATTTAAGATACCGTCTGTTTATTTGCAGATGATATCGATATCCTCTGTTGAGAGCTTAAAAAACCCATCCTTTTCCAACAGATTTCGTACTATCCAGGCTCTCGCTTCTTTACCCCAAACAGTATAATCAGCCTCATATTAGTAATAAAAGTGATCAAATGATAAAATGTACAAAAGTCAAAACGGTTCAGACCAAAAGGAGTAATTATTTTGCGGGTCAAGCACTTGTTTAAAAACTTTCAAATAATGTGCTTGTTACAGCAGAAACTATCATCATATAAAACTTATAAGAAACCAACTTTTGCTAACTAAGGTGATCTATAATGTTTTATGAACTTGGATACATCTTCTATGACATTCAACTCAATTTCTTTAGAATTATAACTTTTTGCTTTAGCTTAACCCATTAGAGAATAAAAGTGAAACCAACAAATTATAGTTGGATGATTTAAAATTGCGAACTCTAATAAGTACTTAACAACACATGAATATGATATGTTAATAACAAAGAATATGTATTCGACATTGGGTCGGGTCAAATTTTTTGATTTTTTAGGTTCGGTCTGTCCCATACCGAAGACTAAAAAATATAAAAAATTAAGGACTGTATGCTCGGTTTCGGTCCATTTCGGTCCGGTCTTTTAATTTCTTTCAAATTTTCTCGTACTATGCACACCCTAACCTAAACGAGAGACTATAAAGAGGCACAACTAAATCAACACACTCATGCCGTTGAATAAAAAAAAAAAATACAAAATCATGAATATATTGTGCTGAAAATAAAAAATCACTCAGGATAGGATATGAAGATTACTGTTGTTACAAAAACACAAGACCAAGTCACTGAATGTAAGAAATAAAACAGAACAAAACGCAAACAAAGCATAATTATTATTAAGGGAAAAAAACTACATCGGAATCAATCCCCAACTTGGGTAGGATGGACACGCGTCATCCTCTATTATCTTGACATCTGGTCTCTTCATCTCAAACTCGTGAATATCATATGAATCGATTAGTGGGCAATCGTTGATGTACAACACGGATAATTTGGAGCAATTAGTCAAAGCTCGTAATCCTTTAGTAGTAAGGTACTTGGCCTTGTTCACATGTAGTGTCTCCAAATTTTGACAATGTAATCCAATAGAAAGCCAACCACGATCCCGGATTCCTTTACAATATGTTAAGTGCAACTCTTGTAGTAAAGGACACCCTTTTGTAACATTGACGATGATATCATCGTCAACATAGGATCCCCTCAAAAATGAAAGGATTTTAAGATTTTTAGCCATGCCTGAACCAATTTTCAGTAAACAATCCTTATTCTTAGGATTGTTATCACGATCATAAATTATTAGATACTCAAGACCGCCTCCACTTAACAATCCAGTTGGGTAAAGGACACGTGCATCTGCTGATAAATAAGTCAAAGTTTCCGAAAAACCTTGTTCCGATGTTAATCCAACTAATTTCTTACAATTGCTTATTTTGAGTACCCGGAGTTGAGGACAATTTTGTTTCAGAAAACAAATTCCTGCGTTTGTGATGTCATCACAACCCCTAAGATCCACGTGTATCACGGAGTTATTACAATATCTAGTTAACGTTTCCAAACCGTTGTCCGTAATGGGAGTATAATGCAGATTAAGAACCGATATCGAATCAAAATGCCTGAAACGACAAAGATATGTACCAAGCACAATTGAATCAAGGTTGTATGACTTACGTAGCTTGGTAACATCCTTTAAGCATTTACAACTTGAAATTGTGCTATCAAGAAAACGGTGACCAGTTAGGCAAAAAGATCTTTGATCACACTCTTCGTCTAGTTTTTCGTAAATCAGGTTCAAAATATCATCAGGAAATTGTGTAATCTGTTTTCCATCGTCACTGACATCCATTTTTTAGTAAATCTCCATCAGTATTGTATTACTGTAGATCAAAGGAATAATGAAACAACAATACAAAATCAATCATCAATTATCAATCAATAATTAATTCAATTAAAGAATATAACATGAACTATGACTTTAAATCAATTAAAATTTAGTTGATTAAATCAATTACCAAAAGCAATAAATCAATCATCAATTCTATCAAAACACCAACTATAACTATAATTCAATAAAAAATTTTTTTTGATTAAACCGATTATCTGGTCAGGATTGAAAGTGCCGTCAATATATTTTTTCTGCTCTTCGGATAGATTTGTTTCAACTGGTTTCAGTTCATAGAATTTATTTAAGGGTTGTCAACTTCATAGACTACATAAATTACTTGTAGCGCATAAACTACACCACTACATACACAACATACAAACTACCTTGTTGCTTGTTCCTTATAAAAACCTAAGTTATGTAGTCTTTTAGTAAGGTGTCAAAATGGGTTCTCTTTTAAAAACCTAACTTAAGGTGTCAAAATGAACATAAGGTGTCAAAATGGTCATCAACATAGGTGTTAATTCCAGAAAATAATATAGACATTGATGAAGTTGGTAAAAAATATATACATTTGGTGAAGTTGGTCAAAACTTTATACATTTGTTGTTGCTGGTCAAAACTGGTCAACACATATGGTCATGACCAATGTCATCTTGTTGAAAGCAGTTCAAAGATTTTTTAAGTGTCAAAATTGGTCTTGGAATCACAACAGTCATGACTTATTGTCAAGCTTATTTAAAGTGCCAAAACAGTTCAAAACACATATTGCAACTTCACTTTTTTTCCCTTCCAAAATTGGTCATGAAATCACAACAGTCATAACATGCCAAAATATTAGGTAATTAGGTCAAAACAATTTTAACATGCCAAAGTCATATGGTTCAAATATGTCAAGCATTTCACTTTATTTTTGGTCATGACTTTCTTTTGATCATGACTGTCTTTTTTTTTTTTTTTTTTTTTTCAAAACAGATCAAGCAACTTCACATTAGCAGTTAATTTGAAGTCAAAAGTAACTAAAATCAAAGAACAAACAATTAACCTGAATTAAACATATTCATTCATAAAAAAATTTCAAACTTTGAGAACTGATGACAAAAACTATTTCATTCATTATCGAACATGGTTGTTATTATTTGTTAAGGTAGTTTAGTTGTATACTAAATTTTTAATACTTAGTGTTTTTTAATATAATTTCTTTGGCATGTTGCAGGTGTTGGTAAATTGGTTGTGGTTGAAACATAGTTGGTGACAAAGTAACTACACAGCAGCTAAAATGTTTAGTTTTATTACATCACTTCCTTTCTTTGGGTCAGGTAATATGTTCTAAAATCCATTATCAATTTCAAGCATTCCCTTTACAACAAATTTCTCCACAACATCTCAACAATTTCTGCCCAAACCCTAAATTTAATTTCGCATCTAACGACTGTTTGGATAGGTTCTTCAAACCCTAAATCAAGAACATAACTAATAGATAACAGTTTTCACATACTTAACATTGATGACCGGCACATTTAATAGAAGAGAGAAAGAATCTACAGAAATCATATGAAGCAATCAAACGGAATACAACAATGGATAGTGCAAACACGCATAAGAAGGTATAAATAAAATTAAAAAAAAAAAAAAAAATTTACCTGCGAAGGACTCGAAGGTAGGTAAGTCAGAAAGTAAGATGCTGGATGGCAACGGCAGATACGATGATGGTGGGTGCGAGAAGGTTAACGGCGATTAACAGCTAAAATCTGTCGACGTTAGAAGATCAGCTAAAATCGTTCGACAACTTTTTTTTTTTTTTTTTTTAAATTCAAGCATTCTATATGATAAATGCAAAGTGGACCATTTTGTGATTTTTTTTATTGTGGGTGTTGAAAAAGCATTACATGCTATGTGGTCTGAATTAGAAAAAAATTGGACCGCGTGTTTCTTATATATAGTAGATTGGGTTGTTTGTTGAACTTGTATGTATATGTATGTAATATAGTCCGAAATATTTAGTGTTTTTATAACGATGTCCGTTTCGCGTATAGTTAGTTACGTTGTGTTCGTAAAATTATTTCGAGTTAAACGGTGGTCTCGGAAAAACTTTACTCGCACCGAGCGAGAATATAGGATCCGTTATCTAGTGTTTTTTAACGATGTCCGTTTCGCGTATAGTTAGTCCCATTGGGTTCGTCTGATTTTTTCGAGGTGAACGGTGGTCTCGAAAAAATTTAACTCGCACCGAGCGAGAAGATAAGGCTCGTTAAAAATTCGGGTAAAATTATTTTATTTTATTTTAATAAAATTATATATATATTTACGTTTTCTACCCATAGAAAAGTGTAAACTTGAGGGGTCCTCGTGTAAATTGAGTCGAAGTTGAGGGGTGTTGAAAAAGCATTATATGCTATGGTCTGAATTGCTGATATCGTGCGGGGTATTATGAAACAAAACTGATCAAAACTGATCTTATAATACGGAGTGATTCATATATTATGAAACAAACGATATATCTGAAACTTGTTGTAATATATGCGTAAAAATATAATGAAATTGTGATGCACTAAAACTTAGGGACCAAGTTGCAATTAGTACAACATTACAATGGGGTTAGCAAGTGGGAATCCATTTATGAATCAAGATTAACTTGAGTAAGCAATAAGTTCACTTTTCCCCTTTCACAGTCATACCTATCTTGTCTCTTCCTCCACCACTGATCCTTAAAAACCAACTGTATATACACAACACACCCACCCAAAAACTTCACAAAAACACAAATCAATCAATCAATAAAACATATCCGATAATTCGAGAAAATGTCGGATTGGGGACCGGTGTTTGTAGCTGTTGTGCTCTTCATATTACTAACACCGGGTCTGCTGATTCAGATACCAGGGCACAACAAGATTGTGGAATTTGGTAATTTTCAAACAAGTGGTGTTTCAATTCTGGTTCATTCTGTTATCTATTTCGCTCTTATTTGTATTTTCTTGTTAGCCATTGGGATCCATATGTACCTTGGTTAACTTATTATTTTTCATATGGTTTAGTTATTTACATAATCTGGATATATTGGTTTCTATTGAATTTGATAATGTTACGATCCATTTACATTTTTATTAATGTTCTGCTCAACATTGCCAATTTCTTGTTATTCAGGCTATTTTGGCTAATTTTGATTTTGTTCTTAAATCACATGTGAGGTATGATTTTTTTTTTTTTTAATCGAAAATAATACATCAGTCAACACTTGTAACAATAAGATGACACTCCCCGTTTACGGATGATATTGGTCATAGTTGCATAAAAAATTTTCTAGAACAAATTGATTATAAAAAATGTATGTAGGTTTAGCAATTAACAAAGTTAGGTATGGAGTAACATGGATATTATACGAGTCTAGTGAAAAATATAAAAAAATGGAAAGCATGATTTAATTCACGCTTTCATGACGCTAGTAAAGGTAATTATTGATGTTGAAAAAGAGTGATGTATTTGACAACTTTTTCATCTTTTTATGGATGGATGTTTAGAGAAAATAATATACGAATCCTGAAAAAAGGCAAATAAATTACTAGTAAAAGAGAGACAACTACACATGCATGGATAATAAATATAGATTAAGCATAGATGGTTTTACGTCTTTTTCAGTTCATAACAAAAAAATGCAGAGATATACCTTGGTCCTAACTTCAAAAGCAAATAAAATATATAATGTAGCAATTGAATTTGGTGTTTCTGTGATGCTATTCAAGATTGAGTTATCTATAAGTTCATATAGCGCTCGATTATTATTTATTTTTGACGATAAATAGAATCAAACTAGTTAGGGAGCCCTCGCTTCGCGCCGGGGTCTCCGTTTTGAATGCGAGTTAAAAAAAAAATCTTGATATATTTTGTAAAAAAGATTTTTTTTTCGACATCTAACATTGAAGTGTTGTTCCATTTGTGAAAGGTTTAGCGTTAAAGTTAGTTGATCTATTTTGTAAAATATAATGTTTTTTTGACATCTTTTGATAGCATTGAAGTGTTGTTCCTTTTAAGAAAGTTGCTTCTTTTATCGTTGGAGACAAAAAAAAAAAAGTAGCACATTATTGGCCTATGTGAGTCCTACTGTTTGAGCGTGGTGTACAAGTCGGTAAAGCATGGTAGGTGTTATTATTTAGTATTTTTGCTGTTAGTGATGGG
This sequence comes from Rutidosis leptorrhynchoides, assembly GCF_046630445.1. NCBI lineage: Eukaryota > Viridiplantae > Streptophyta > Magnoliopsida > Asterales > Asteraceae > Rutidosis > Rutidosis leptorrhynchoides. The sequence continues at coordinate 80,540,164 of NC_092340.1, read as the reverse complement.
ATAAATAATAATTTAGAATATATGTATAAAGTGGGGGGTTCGATTTGTATTTTAATAGAACTTAGGGGGTTAGATTTGTAAAAAGTAAAAAATTAAATAGGACTATTCATAACAAATAAGACAAATTTTGTCTATTAGTTATATTAGTAAAGTAATAGTAATAGTAATTAGTGTAGATTTTTTTTTTTTTTTTTTTTTTTTTGTAACGGTGAATTTGCATCAGCGGATCACTTATTTCAACGACCCTCATCATTTGCACCCACACACGCTAGAAGGAAACTCCTACCCGGGTTGCTTGACAACTAATCGCGGGACCTAGGTTGCTTGGAAACTAATCGCAGGAAATTGGAGAGAATACTTTCCGCCCCCAGGAATTGAACTCGGGTTGCTTGGCAACTAATCGCAGGCCCTTCTGAGTTAAATATAAATTTTTTTAAACGTCAACTGAGTTACATAATTTTTTTTTTTGAACGACAAGCTTGCATCAGCGTATCATTTATTTCAACGACACTCATCATTTGCACACACACACGCGTTCGGGAGGAAACCCGAATCGCATTACAGGAACCCGATCCTTTAACCATCCCGAGGGGCAGACTGTAATATTGATCCAGATTGTAACATGTCTGATTGACTAAATTTGGCAGATCTATTTGAACTACATATTGAACTTGATTATGAGTACATTGATTAAAATTAACCAAGCACCAACACAATTTAAACCAATCGATTGAAACAAACAATATCACCATCAAAACTCACTTCTTCGCGCTGAACAATATGAGGAATGCAAAAGTAAATTATTGATAGAAATTTGATGGCGTGAAATTGAGACAATCCGATGATAACTAAAGCAACCCAATAAGAAATCTCAACCCACCAAACCGGCCCCTATACATAATATAGGGACGAAACACCCGAGATGATGTAGAAAAAGCTGAAATCCAAACCAACAAAAAAACACCTTGACACAGAAGACACTGAGAAACAGTAACAACTACTCATCTGAGCCAACGAGATGTACGAAGAGAATCTGGAAAAGAGTATCGGAGAACTATCATGGAAAGACAAATCGAAGAAACGAGTAGTCAATACAGGTGAAACCAAACAAACCAACAAATTATAAAAGACCTTAAGCCACATGACACCATCAGTCTGTTAACCAAACACCACCGAAAATCCTAAATATAACCTAAAGTAGCATAACTCAACTCATCGGTATACTTCCACTACAAACCACAAACTCTACCCATAGATCGTTAGACTGAAGTTAACTTGTGCAAACCACGATGACTACCATGTAAAAAAATACAGAGACCATCGGTATAATCATGAGTAAACCACATGGAGTAATTGCGTAATTTTTCCAGAAAGAAAGCAAATATGACGTACCTTGATCCTAACATTAAAGGCAAACAAGATACTTATCGTATCAATTAAAAATATATATATTTTTCAAGAGGGTTGTCATTATACATGTGCATTTGAATTAACGTCACTAAAAATTCGACATTGAATGTTATGTACTATATTTTTATGTGCTATATATACTTGTTTATAATTACAATAGGCATAAGCACTCTCATTACAATAGAGTTAAATGATCTGATTAGATTATGTACACATAAATAAATATTTATCATTTCGAATAGCATTAACATGAAAAATCTTTCTCCCAACAACAAAATCTAACCGTACACTTATGAACTAATTTTATTATCCATCACAAAAGAATATATTTCGAATTTTCTAAACCACAAGAACAATGTTATTGTTTTCGCTTTTCAATAAATTTAGTACTGGGAGATGATACTTCCACCGTCACATTTACTTGTTCTACCAACATTTCATGCTTTTCTTTCAAAAATATCCTTTGATAAATTATAACAAAAGTTTGTGTAAGCTTATCATTAAGGGTATTTTGAAAAATTTATGTAGAAGAAGTAAATATATATGATGGTAAAAATACCAATCCTCATTAATTTACTTTTTGGACCTAAAAAGTCTTCTGAGAAACTTTTAGGTTACTTAGACCACAGATAATGGGGCGTTTGTCCCCCCAATCTACTCCTAGGTGTCACCAAAAACGCCCCACAAACGATTGTAATGGGCGATTGTGGTCTAAGTCTTGTGGGGCGTATATCATCGGATGTCAAACACATTTTAGAAAGTTTTTTTAATATTTTATTATTTATTAAACCTTTTTTTTTTTTACCCTTTTAACAACTTTTTACCCTAACTTCTAATTAAATCTTACCACATCAACTAAAACTTTCAACAAACCTCCCAAAAAAAAGCCCCCATTACAACTCCCTTATTCCCCCATCATTGTCATGTGAGCGTCATAACCCAAAAAGTACCCCTTATCCACTCCACGTTAGAGTTACCATCATCCATTGTCCAACTGATATAATAAATTAGCTATAAAGCAGCAAAAAGAACAAGAAAGCTTTCGACGAATTACCGGTGGCTTCAGTGCATAAAATTGCACTCCACTTACCATTGATCGTAATTTCAATAGTCACACTATCAAACGCTAAAGAACTCCTGCCATCAGACCACGAAATAACTAACAACGCAGATTCGCCAGAAACCGCCGAAGCAAAGTCATCGGAAATGTCATTGTTCTTCAGCGACGGGGCGTGTTCGACCGCACATCAAGTACCGGAGGCCAGATATTACAGCGATCCGACGTGGAAATACCATGCGGCCGAGAAGTGCAGATCACGTGAAGAAAGTGTTGAGTATGTTCAGCTTAGCTTTCGGAAGGAATCGTGTTACTCCCTGTCGCAGGGTTCCTTTTTCTGCTTCAGTTCAGAAATCAAAATCAGTAACTTTGATTACGGTTTCCAGTTAATATTGTTTTTAATTTAATATTGAATTGTAGTCTGTGATTAGTGCTTGCTAGTTTAATTATTGCATTCATGGCAATTCTAAAGTCATTACACAAGACCATTTGTAACTGTTTAAAATCCACGGCGTGAGTGGTGATGTGGCACCAAACCACACCCAAATTTGAAGTAACAATGTGTGGGTTAGGGTATGGGTGTAGGCGTGGGTTGGAAAGCAACGAGCAAAGCAACGAGTGTGGGTTTAGATCGGAAGTTTTTGATCAGTTGATTATTTTTTTAATAATATCTTTATCCCCTTTTTACTAACTCTACTGATCATTTTTTACCACATCATCACAACACTTATCAACCACACTCACTCACATCACCATTACTTCACATTTTCAACTCATACCGCCGCATCATCAAAAAATCCACACCACAACCATTACAAATGGTCTAAATATAAAAATTAGAATTTGTTAAAAAACTTAAAGGAAACTGAATAAACAGATGATATTTAATATCCTCATGTTGTATTTGGTAGGGCATAAAAACGGTTATGAAATAATTCAGTTAATCTGCGTATTTTTGAATATTAGCTTCTTCTCGGAAACTTTGTAAAGGGAAATTTTATTTGTTCCCGTTTAAGTGATTCGGGGATGACATAGTATTTAAACTCAAATGCAGGTAGGCTAAAGAGTAAACCTAACGGTAGTTCTAAACTAGATATACATCGATTGAAAAATGACAATAGACACAACGGCAGTCCTAAATCTAATGCCAGTTAATTTGTTTCGTTAACTAAATAACTGACGTTAGGTTTATGGCCACTCTTGTGCAATTCAAAAATCATAGGAACTATCATTATAATTTTAAAAAGAAAAAAAATGTGTATAATTTTGGGAAAACTGGTGGCATAATTAATTCTTAATGAACTAGTATTTAAAATTGTACCTTTTTTCACATCATCGAATGGTACACGAATAAAATAAAAATTGCAAATACAATAAGCAAAAGGAATCAAAATAGCGAATTACTTTGCATTTGTGGGAAACGATGTCCACGTGAACACACTTTTTCATACACTACGTTACACATTAAACCTGGTTAATTCAAACCCCCAATTCACATCTCATCTGCAATAATCTACTCATTATTTAAACTTCAAAATCCAAGTTTTTATTACACATCATCAACCAGAGAGTGCAGTTATAATGGCTGATTGGGGACCCGTACTCATCGGTGTTGTACTCTTCATACTGTTGCAACCTGGACTGCTATTTCAGTTACCTGGAAACGGAAAACATATGGAGTTTGGAAGCATGCATACTAACGGCAAGGCGATTGCAGTTCACACGCTTATATTTTTCGTTCTATACGCTATTCTGGTACTTGCTGTTCATATCCATATCTATACTGGTTAATGTTGGTTGGATCTCGATCTATAAGGATTAATGCTAGCTTTGTCTGGCTATCTCTGCATTATGTTGAATCAGATTTTATAGTTTTGTGTTGTCATTAAGATATTTATAAAATATATATGCATCGTTTTTCTGTTATCGATCTCGCTGGACAGTATTAATGCATCTGTAGCTTAATTTGAAATCTATGGTCGTAAACCTTTTCTAGAAAAACGGATGAAGTTTTCTGTGTTCATGTTACTTGAGGATGACAAGTATTTTTACTGCCTAACCGTGTTATTTGTAATTTTTTTTTACGGCTAGTGATGTTTTAACCTGATGTGATGTGACGATATTCGTACACGAACAACCAGTTGCGGAATCATAAATATTATTAACTGAAGGCGAAATTTTTTTTTAAAAGCATACACATTTACTGTAATTTTTTTCTTCCATTATATCATGAAAATATATAACCTTTTTTTTGGACAGCTGTTAGGATCAACCAGGGGACCCTAACCACCCACGCGTTCATTTTCTACACAGTTATACCCGCCCCCAAATGCGTGCCCAGGAGGAAACCTGCACCAATCCCATACGAGGCATGGACGGTAAAAAAACCCCTCCCCATTACCCTCCCAACGCGATGTGGGAAAGGTGCCATGGGTGGAACCTCATGGCAGGGATGAAATTGTGGGTTACTATGTAGCCAACGGGGGTCGAACTCCTAACCTCCCCTAAGGAGGCAGACAACCAACCGCTAGACCACATCACAACTTCGAAAATATATAACCTTTTGGATCATGGGCTTATGGGTTGGTCAAAATGTGGAGGCTTTTAGCCCAAATTTGGAGGATTTTGATTAATTTTTGGGTTAAAGCCATAAATATGTCATATACTTTCATTTTTGTCCCAATGTAGGCTATATACTCCGAAAAATACCAATGTAGGCTAGATACTTTCATAAAGTGTACTAATATGAACGAACAAAACTTATTAACCGGATAAACAACTAAACGATGACGCGGCACTGTACGTGGAGAATGACGTTGGTGATACATCGGAATAAAACTGAAAGTATATAGCCTACATCGGAACAAAATTGAAAGTATATAGCCTACATTGGAAAAAACTGGAAGTATATGACTTATTTGTAGCCATATAAAATGCAAAAAAAATGTTAAATAATTAATTTTACCGATTCAACAGGTAACTTGTTAAATTTGTGTACATCGATACAACTTTTAAGAGCATATAACATACATTGGTATTTTTTGAAGTATATAGCCCACATTGAGACAAAACTGAAAGTATATGTGACCTATTTATGACTTTAACTCTTAATTTTTAAGCATTAAGCATGAAAATTTCAAATCCACATAGGGAAATTAAAAAATCCAAAATTTAACACTGAAAGTCTCAGATTACTAGAAGCAGGTGCTACCCCTGCCCCTACATACTTTCGCCGCTGCGAACAACTAGATCATCTTTGTTATATTTATCAAAGTTCAGTATCATATATATCAAATACACACACAGGTTTATTAATAATTTCTAAGACAATGGTTACAAAAGGGCCAAATTTAGATTTGATTATCAAAATTTGATATTGAATATTGATATTTTTATTTTAGAGAAAAAAAAATTAACAAAACAAAGTTTCTGTATAATAAACATAACAGGGGAAACTCATTGCAATGTAAGTTCCTGGGTTATGTATGCTTGTTGAATTGCACCACAAACACTTCTTTGTTAATTTTTTTTATAACTGTTACAAAAGACTGTTTTACATTTTTGACCCGCATTAACTACTCTGGGATAAAAACTTCAGGGCAGTTTCGACCCGCTCAATTCATCACGTTGAAGGTTGATGAAGTTTATGTTTCTCAAATATCCCTTCAGTTAAAGTCTGTTTTACATTTCGATCACATGAAGAACCGATCTAAATTGAATCAGCAAAATGGAAATGGAATTTTAAAACATTTAATAGGCTTATTACAATTCTAAGCATCCGTTAAATGCAAAACATTTATGATACCAAAACAACTTACAGTATGAAAACAAGCTCAGAAAGAGAACAGGTATATCTGAAAGCTTGAGCAAAATGCAAGAATCATCATTATCATTACGTTCGAATATGAATACCAATAGCTACAACCAAGATAGTGTAAATACAAAAGTATAAAACCGCATGAACTAGGATCGAAATCCCACTTGTGTACATATTCCCAAACTCTATCACTCTATTCCTAGCTGGCAGTTGAAATAGCAGCCCTGGTGATAATAATATGAACATAACTACTGCTACAGCTGCAGGTCCCCAATCTGTGTGCATTTTTCACTATTTTGTTTTATATTTTGAACTCGAGTTTTTATTTCTGTTTAGTGATAGCAGAAACTGAAATAAGTAGAGGGAACTAATTTACTTGGTGATGAAGGTAAGGGATGCCAAACTTCAGAAGGAAAAAAAGATTGTAGAAATTATGAGAAGGAAGTAAGGTATGTTATTTAGAAGTAGTGGGATATGGGGGCTTTTGCTTTATTATAAAATCTTTTTTAATTTCACGAATTAAGAATACAATTATTGATCCCAAGAGTGTTACTTTTTATTGGATTTTTAAAGGAGAAAATTTGGTAATTATGATTTATGCAAAGAAAAGGTTAAGAAAAGCAGCATGCATTTGATGTAGGTGTAAAGGTAGATGGCTTACTAAGTGATACATCCTGTTTGCTTACTTTAATGGTGGATCATAAAAGGTGGATGACTTGAGAGTTGAATAACACATCATCTTAAAGTGATAAAGATAACTACAAATGCACTGGTTCGAATTTATTTAAGATTGTAATCAAGCTTTATTCGTTGGTATTATCATCATCTTTCATGTTGTAAAATGTAGAAAAGTAGCCAACCATGTGATTCATGTGAAGGTGTTATGAGCATAATGCTTGACCGAAAACCAAAAACAAGAACATGTTCCAAGTGACATACAATAATCTTCTAAGGCCATTTCCAACGGAAGGAACGTTCTGGCTAGTCGCCCAGGAGGGCTTGGATGGGTTAACTAGTCCACTTAGTCATGGATGTTTAGCCCTGCATTGTGTCATTTTATGACATTTTTGTGGACGATAATTTGTATAGGGGAGTTGTATATTTGTTTGTATCGTGTGTAGAATACAATAATTAATTAATATAGTACGTCTCAATTTTTATGAGGAAATATGTCATGATTGGGAGTGTTTAGTCCTGGTTAGTCATGATGAGGAAGTGCTGATATGCCGCTTATGTGTCAATTAGTTTTAGGGAGGAACTATGTCATGGTTGAGAGTGATCTAAGCAATAAATGTTTATTTTGTCTAATTTGGCATCCTTAAATTAAATTTCTAGAACTAACTAGTACATTAGTCTGTAGATCTTGATTGGAGGTGGGAAAATGGTATGGGTCAGGCAGATGGATTACTGGTCGAATTGAGTAAAGGTCATTTAAGTATGGGTTGTGTTCGGTGGACACATAACGTCTCATTATTATCAATTTGTTAATAGATTATTACAACGCTAAGGCATTAACTTTAACTAACAGTATTAGTGCAATGATAATTTCAACTTTGGCCGAATCTAGGAGGGCGTGCTTAACCCGTTTTACCCATTTCCTTTTAACTATTTAGTTAATCATTAAGAAATAAGACACCCAGATCAACCCATTAATAAAACAGAGTCAAAAATCAAAACTGCGAGTCTTGATGTACATGTTAAATTTGTATGTGATCATACCATTTGTATGTGATCATACATATATCTCCTGTTTCTAGCGACATACTAGTCCATCTTCTTAAGGATTCCAAGATAGCTTAGTGGTTGAGGTCCTAATATATACTACTTCATCTTATTATAATCTTTTACTTCTATTAAAAGAGCATATAATAAATATTTAAGCATGTTCTGAAACTGACAAATTCCACCAAGTATTGTCTAGCTATAACAATATTTAGCTGTCTCAACTTGAAAGAAAAACAATACCATAATCAAGAGATATTCCAAGCCATTTGCCGGCTCTTAATACCGTCACACAAAACGTTAGTATCAAGAAAACGATGCACCCAATGCTTCAAAAACAAATTTAGTTTATGTCCTTTGTACTTAATAATATTATAGTCATTTGTCCCTTAGCTAAGGCATCTACTTCTATATCTTCTTATTTATTTGCCTTAAAGCACAAGACCCAAAAGCAGAAAATCAGATAACAAGTGAAATGGCAGATTGGGCACCGATTCTAATAGGCGTATTGCTCTTTGTGCTGCTTACACCCGGTTTGTTGTTTCAACTACCGGGTAAGGGACGTGCGGTTGAGTTCAATAGCATGCAGACTAGTGGGGTTTCTATTTGTGTCCACACGATCATCTTTTTTGGGCTAATCACCATCTTACTTATTGCAGTTGGTATAAGCATTAACATAGGCTAGCTCTTGTGTATACCAAAATATCATTTATGGTTCTATATTGTATTTCTATATCTTAGTCAGTCTAATGATCTCTTCAAATTATTGTTTCTCCTTTTTTCCGATTATGTTATGGTTTTTTGTGATATACTCATATACATGTATTGAACATTCGTTATATTAAAATTTTGCAGGTATTCTTTTAAGCTTAATTATGTAATAATTCTAAAATTCATTTTGATCAATGAGCAGCCAAATATAGCATAAGTCCCTATAACGGAGTATGTAATTAGGCGAATGGATTAATCCAAGCTCTATCCATGTCTTCAAGCTTGAGTTTGAGTTCTCAAATCAAGCTCGCTCAATTGACAATATCAAATTCGATTTGTGTTCTCTATAGCTGTGGAGCCAGTTACATGTGTTGAAATAAAAGGATCAGAACCGTTTTCAGCTCATCATTTCCTGTAAAGGGTTTACCAGTGTTGACTAGAGTTGACCGAGAGAAGCCTAACGGCTATTTCCCTTTTTTAGTCAAAAGTATTCCTTAAAAGTAACAAAGCCCCATTCCAATAAAGGAATTAGCTGTTACATGGTTTGTCTTATAAATAGCCTAGTTACTCATTGTAAAGAACTCAATTCAGATTGTATAAAATTCATATTCAATACAAACGATCAAATTCTTATTAATTATCATGGTATCAGAGCTAACGGTGTAAATCCGTGATCTTTACACTCGTTTTTCGCTTCTAATCATTTACCATTAGAGGGCTGCCATGTCTTTCGACGGTAACCCTGTTAATTCAAGCTCAACAGAAACCGACACCACCCAAAACCCACAAAATCATGACTTATCAAGTCAGCTTGCTGATTTCTTAAAGATCAGCCTTCAAACTCAACCAAAATTATCAGATAGCTTAAAAATTAATTTAAGTGTATCGAGTCAAAACTATGCACTTTGGTCAAGAATGATCAAGGTTGCCATAGGAGGAAAATCAAAAGCCCTCCTCAAACACCTTACATCAGGTCCACCAGAAAATGAAGATCCAAGCTTTGAAAAATGGGAACAAGATGATCTTGTTGTTTTTTCATGGCTTATCCAGAATATAGAGCCCAACCTCGCAAGCAACTTGACTGAGTTTCCCACAGCCAAGGCATTGTGGGATGCCCTAGTCACCACTTACAGCAGTGGCAAAGATAAGCTTCAAAACTTTGATCTTCATGTTAAAGCTAATGATATGAAGCAACTTAACATGTCTCTATCTGATTTATGGATCACGATGCAAGGAATTTGGGGAGAAATAGTGTAACAGACTGAAACCCGGGCTAGTTGTAAGTTGCCTATTTTGCCCTTAGGGTTTGTGCTTAGTCTTAAGTGCTTTTATTTTAATTATTTTATTAGTGTTTTATTATAATTTTGTTGTGACCAGTTTGTGACAAGGGTCCCAGAACAGGTTTGTTTATTTTATTTGGACCTCGTTTGGATTACCTAATCTTGGGCGAAAGATATCAGATAACTGGTAAATACCTGTGTGTGATGGGGTATTGTGTTTTAACACAAATAAGAGCTGGTGACCAGCTCCCTTCTTGAAGTTTCCTGATTTTTTCATTTCACTCTCTCTCACTAAACCTAACCTCACCATCTCAAACCCTAAATCATTTGATCTCGAATTGAAGCTTGATTTTGGTGTCAAAACGTTCCTTGTGTCATTGTGATTCTAACAAGGTAAGGTTTGTAAGATTTCATGACCAAATCTGTGATTAAATGGGTTTTTAAGTTAGTTTTTGTTAAAATGGGGTTTTGTGTAAAATTGGTTCAATTTGTTGTTGTTTGTGCATAAAAGTTGTGGGTTTATGTTTCTAAATGTTTAGTGTAAAAGATGTAACCAGTTTTGAGGTCAAAAACGTGTCCAAAGTTGAGATTTGGTGATTTTGGGTTGAAACCCGTCACTTTGCTGCTGTTGCAGCTGATGAACTACCTTCGGCCGATGGTCGTTGACCATCGACCGATGGTGAGGACGATCGACCGATGGACGAGACCATCGACCGATGGTGTATGATTTCTGACCAGCGGATGTAATTTTGACGATCGACCGATTGGGGGAGACCATCGACCGATGGTGTGTTGACGATCGGCCGATGGATGGGACCATCGACCGATGGTCTTAGACAGTGAAATTCTTACTAAGTGTGGAATTCTAGCCGTTATGCTGCCCGTTTGTATTTTGGTGTTCAGGATGTAAATTTTGAAAGTGCATAAGTGTTAAGCATGAAAATTTTAGCTGACGCAAATTTTTACTAATTTGCTATAATTCGCTGTCAGTGTGTCTAATCTTGATGGGAACACTATTCTAACTTGGTTTTTGCTGTTCTCAGGAGATAAGGACAAGGAAGAAGCTCATAAATAATAACTGAGCAGTTGCTGGTAATTGGTGAGTGGGTCTATCTACGGATAGAGTTTAAGTAGCATATCATGCTACTGTGGTTGACTCTTTTACCATGCATAGTGTAGGAATTGCCATGATAGAATAATATCGTTTGCCTGATGTTGTATGTGAATTATGTGTACACTGTGTGAATGGCACCAGTCGGGCCTAGGGAGACTGGGGACTCGAGACCGTGCCTAGGAGAGGTTAGAGTCCGTATGAGGTCAACCGTGCCTAGGGGAGGTTGGGTCCATAGGCTACTGATTGTGGAGTATAGTGTGAACGATGCACCCCCTGCATCTGGATAACTATACTGTTAATTGAGTAGCAGGGACTATCGGTAGACTCAGGCCCGATCAGCTGGGAGTCGTGTGCTCGTACAAGCCGCCGATCCTCGTATTGTCTTTTGTATGCTAGTTGGTAGTTAGCAGGTATTGTTGATGTGTATAGCTTGTGTGTGACTTAAGCTATATCTGTTAGATAGATTTCATTCACTTAGCGGTGCGCTAATCCCCCACATGTTTCCCCCTTTGCAGGTTTAGGTACTGCTAGATGGGATGGGTATTGATGCAGAAGACATGTTTGACAACCCAACTCTGATGTGGACTTTTGTATAAATAATGTTTTGTAATAACGTAACACCGTTGTGTAAACTTAAACGTAATTACACGGATTAATGTAAAGACGTGGCTTATATTGTGTTTGTTATTAAAGTCTTCCGCTGTGTATAAAAAAAAAAAAAATGGCCGGTGTTCCAAGTTGGTATCAGAGCATGGTTTGGCAGCAAATACGTGCGCGTATTTTGTTCCCAAACCCTGAGGCAAGTCAAACATGTCTGTGGGAGTGGGGGCTAAGTGAAAATAGGATATACGTGTGTTAGTTGTGATTGAACTAACTGTTATCCACTAAGCTTTTGTGTAAGCTGTTTTATAGCACAGGTATGGCTGATAGAAACGCAACTGGCCCATCCAACCCCGGAACATTTAGAGCACCAGAAGAGGGTGTTGAGTCTGATGATGATCAGAGTAGTTACATCCTTCAATTAGAAAGTAAGCTAAAAGAGGTCGAGGACAAAATTAATGAGCTTGAATTGGCAAGGCATTCTGGAAATGATGATACACCACCTGGATTCCCAACCGCGCAATCCCAAACGATACCTAATGTGCACCAGAACCAGTTTCAGAATCAAATACCTAACCAATATTATATGCCACCGCAAAACACTTTTACTTACCAAAATCCCATGATGATGAACCCGTACCAAATGCAAATGTTTCAACAACCTTACATGCAACCACCCAAAAAGTGTACTTATAAGAACTTCCGTGATTGCAAACCCTCTGAGTTCTCTGGAAGTACTGATCCGACTGTAACTCTCAATTGGTTGCGAGAAGTTGAAAGGGTATTTGAAGCGTGTCAGTGTGAACCCGAGCTGAAGGTAACATATGCTAGTAGACTGTTGAAAGGTAGGGCTATGATTTGGTGGGATTCTTTGATTTCTAGTATACCAAAAGTGCAAGTGAGTATGATCACATGGGAGCAGTTTCATGGGAAGGTGTGTGAACAGTATTGTAATCCTTTTGATATGAACCGAATCAAGACTGAGTTTCTTGAAATGAAGATGACACCTCAAATGACGATCGACGAGGTAGTAGAGAAGTATATGGATAAACTAAGGTTTGTACAACAGTGGGTGCCAGACGAAGCGTCTCGTATACAACATTTTGTTAATATCATTTTGCCAGAGTACCGAACTTTTGTTAGAACGGCTATGTCGTTGTCTCAAGCGGTTGTGATGGCTAAGATGGTAGAAAGTGATGTTCAGGCCGCCAGAAACAGAATGTTTGGTAATGTGCTACAACAAGGTGGGCAAGTATCTGGTCAATCAGGATCTAAATCCAAGAAGTCTAGTGGGTTTAAATCGAAGAGTAAAAGTGGTCAGAATAGTTCTGGATCTGGATCAGGTAAAGGGAATTGGTGTCACACGTGTCGATCTTCTCACAGTGGTCAGTGTTCTGAGGCTACAAGAAGATGCTTAAAGTGTGGTGTTGTTGGGCATGAGTCTTCAGCATGTCCGTATCTGAATAGTGTATGTTGGAGTTGTCACAAACCAGGGCATCGTGCAATTAGTTGTCCGTCGAAGAGTGGTAGTTCCGGGGCAGGGTCAGGGTCAGGGGCGCGTTCAGCATCAGCTGGAGGGTCAACTGCCTCGAGTGGGCAGAAGAGGAAGAACCCTCCAACAGCAGAGGCTAGAGCTTTTCAGATGTCAGTTGAGAATGCTGTGGCAACCGACGAAGTGATCACCGGTATGTTTCTAATCAACTCAATACCTGCTCGCGTATTGTTTGATTGTGGTACCAATAGGTGTTTTATGTCCCTAGATTTCTGTGCTAAGTTGAATTTACCAGCTACTGTGTTACCCAAGCCGGTTAGTGTAGAAGTAGCCGATGGTAAGACCACACCCGTCACAACATATGTGTCTTGGGTTTGTATAGAGATCGAAGGGAAGTCTTTCCCGGTGACTTGTTTAGTGTTACCTATTCCTAGCTTTGATGTAGTATTAGGAATGGATTGGTTAAGCTCGCTTAGGGCTAATATTAAGTGTGATAGGAAAATGATTACCTTTCGTTCGACCGATGGAACCCGTGTTGTGGCCCGAGGGGAGCGGGGAGGGTATAATTTTCTGTTGATAACCATGATGAAAGCGAAAAAGTCGATGGCAAAGGGTTGTGAATCATTTCTTGCATATGTGATTGATGCGAAGAAAGAAAAGAAAACAGTGGCCGATATTCCGATAGTATCAGAATTTCCCGATGTGTTCCCAGATGAGTTACCAGGTCTGCCGCCGGTAAGGGAAGTTGAATATAAGATTGAATTGGTTCCTGGAACAACTCCAGTTGCAAAAGCTCCATACCGATTAGCGCCGTCTGAAATCCGTGAAATGATGTCACAGATTCAAGAACTATTAGATCGTGGGTTTATCCGACCGAGTTCTTCACCGTGGGGTTCTCCAGTATTGTTTGTTAAAAAGAAAGATGGGTCAATGCGTATGTGTATTGATTATCGTGAATTGAACAAAAGAACTGTGAAGAATAAGTATCCGTTACCTCGAATAGATGATTTGTTCGATCAGTTACAGGGTGCTTCATTCTTTTCTAAGATAGACTTACGATCCGGATATCATCAGGTTCGTGTTGCTGAATCAGATATACCGAAAACAGCGTTCAGAACAAGGTATGGTCATTATGAATTTCTTGTCATGCCTTTTGGGTTGACGAATGCGCCAGCAGTCTTCATGGATCTAATGAATAGAGTGTGTCGTCCATTCTTAGATAAGTTTGTGATTGTGTTTATTGATGACATATTGGTGTATTCGAAAACAGAGAGTGAACATGCTGAACATCTGAGGTTGGTTTTGAACTTGTTAAAACGTGAGCAACTATTTGCAAAATTTTCAAAGTGTGAATTTTGGTTACGTGAAGTGCAGTTTTTGGGTCATGTGATTTGTACCGAGGGTATAAAAGTTGATCCGACAAAGATAGAAGCGGTAATGAATTGGAATTCTCCGAAGACTCCGACTGAGATTAAGAGTTTTCTGGGATTGGCTGGGTATTATCGCAGGTTTATCAAAGATTTTTCTAAATTAGCGGGTCCGTTGACTAAGTTGACTCGTAAAGATGTAGCCTTTCGATGGACTGATGAACAGGAAAAGGCTTTTCAGATTTTGAAACAGCTACTGTGTCAGGCACCAGTGTTAGCTTTACCAGAAGGTTCAGACGACTTCGTGGTATACTGTGATGCATCCTATGCCGGGTTGGGTTGTGTATTAATGCAAAGAGATAAAGTAATCGCCTATGCCTCGCGACAGTTGAAAGTTCATGAGAAGAATTATCCAGTGCATGATCTTGAAATGGCTGCAGTAGTGTTTGCTTTAAAACTGTGGAGACATTATTTGTATGGAACTCATTGTGTTATTTGTACAGATCATAAGAGTTTGCAATATATCTTCTCACAGAAAGAATTGAATATGCGTCAGAGACGATGGCAAGAGTTGATCAAAGATTACGACTGTGAAATTAAATACCATCCGGGTAAGGCAAATGTGGTTGCAGATGCGCTAAGTCGTAAAAAGTCAAGTGAAAATGTGAAATTTCTTAGTTTGAATATAACTTCAGATTTGATTAACAGCTTAAAAACCATTCAGGCCTGTGCTTTAGAGGACGAACATATTAAATCTGAACAAATGACCAAACGAAAAGTGGACTTAATTGATGACTCACGTGGACTAAAGACCTTAAACAATCGTGTTTGGGTGCCTAAGCTTGGAGATTTGAGGGATTTAATCATGACGGAAGCTCACAAATCCAGATTGACAGTACATCCGGGTAGTAATAAGATGTATCATGATTTGAAAGCAGTGTATTGGTGGCCGACAATGAAAACAGATATCGCTCGATATGTCGAAAAGTGCCATAATTGTGCTCAAGTGAAGGCAGAACATCAGAAACCTTATGGTTCGCTACGTCAGTTACAGATTCCAGAGTGGAAATGGGAACATATAACGATGGATTTTGTGACCAAATTACCTCGAATTCAGAAACGACATGATATGATTTGGGTAATAGTGGATCGTCTAACTAAAAGTGCTCATTTTCTTGCTACTCGTGAGACAGCTTCGTTAAGTGAGTTAGCCGATTTGTATGTGAAAGAAATAGTTAGTCGACATGGTGTGCCGTTATCGATCGTTTCAGACAGAGATTCCAGATTTGTGTCGAATTTTTGGAACAGTCTTCAACAAAATTTGGGTACACGTGTGAATTTAAGTACAGCTTATCATCCTCAGACAGATGGTCAGAGTGAAAGAACGATACAGACTTTGGAGGATATGTTAAGGGCTTGTGTGTTAGAATACGGTGGTTCGTGGGATACACATTTACCGTTGGTCGAATTCGCGTATAATAATTCATATCATTCGAGTATAGGAATGCCGCCCTATGAAATGTTGTACGGTCGTCGTTGCAGAACTCCGACTTGTTGGTTAGAAGCCGGGGAGAAGCAGTTTGCAGGTCCCGAAATTGTTCAAATGACAGCCGAAAAAGTTGCAATTGCGAGAGAAAAGTTGAAAGCCGCTAGAGATAGGCAGAAAATGTATGCTGATCCGCGTAGACGTCCGGTAACCTTTAATGTGGGTGAACGAGTGTATCTGAAAGTTTCGCCGTGGAAAGGGGTTATCAGATTCGGTAAACGTGGTAAGTTAGCACCGAGATTTATTGGTCCTTTCCAGATCAGTGAAGTGTTGAATGATCAGACTGTGGTGTTAGATCTTCCGCCAGAGTTAGCCGGTATTCATAATACATTTAACGTGTGTTATATTCGTAAGTGTAAAGTCGATGATGAAACGCAACTCCTTCCTTTAGAAGATTTAAGGGTCGATTTGAATAAGAAATTGGTGGAAGAGCCGGTCCGTGTAGTTGATCGAAAGGTGACTAAGTTGAGATATATAGAGATACCGATGGTGTTGATTGAGTGGAAACACAGTTTGGGTTCTAATCTTACGTGGGAGACAGAAGAGTTGATGAGGACTCGCTACCCTCATTTGTTTGACCAAGACCAGATTCCGAGGACGGAATCTCCTTAAGGGGGGTGGATTTGTAACAGACTGAAACCCGGGCTAGTTGTAAGTTGCCTATTTTACCCTTAGGGTTTGTGCTTAGTCTTAAGTGCTTTTATTTTAATTATTTTATTAGTGTTTTATTATAATTTTGTTGTGACCAGTTTGTGACAAGGGTCCCAGAACAGGTTTGTTTATTTTATTTGGACCTCGTTTGGATTACCTAATCTTGGGCGAAAGATATCAGATAACTGGTAAATACCTGTGTGTGATGGGGTATTGTGTTTTAACACAAATAAGAGCTGGTGACCAGCTCCCTTCTTGAAGTTTCCTGATTTTTTCATTTCACTCTCTCTCACTAAACCTAACCTCACCATCTCAAACCCTAAATCATTTGATCTCGAATTGAAGCTTGATTTTGGTGTCAAAACGTTCCTTGTGTCATTGTGATTCTAACAAGGTAAGGTTTGTAAGATTTCATGACCAAATCTGTGATTAAATGGGTTTTTAAGTTAGTTTTTGTTAAAATGGGGTTTTGTGTAAAATTGGTTCAATTTGTTGTTGTTTGTGCATAAAAGTTGTGGGTTTATGTTTCTAAATGTTTAGTGTAAAAGATGTAACCAGTTTTGAGGTCAAAAACGTGTCCAAAGTTGAGATTTGGTGATTTTGGGTTGAAACCCGTCACTTTGCTGCTGTTGCAGCTGATGAACTACCTTCGGCCGATGGTCGTTGACCATCGACCGATGGTGAGGACGATCGGCCGATGGACGAGACCATCGACCGATGGTGTATGATTTCTGACCAGCGGATGTAATTTTGACGATCGACCGATTGGGGGAGACCATCGACCGATGGTGTGTTGACGATCGGCCGATGGATGGGACCATCGACCGATGGTCTTAGACAGTGAAATTCTTACTAAGTGTGGAATTCTAGCCGTTATGCTGCCCGTTTGTATTTTGGTGTTCAGGATGTAAATTTTGAAAGTGCATAAGTGTTAAGCATGAAAATTTTAGCTGACGCAAATTTTTACTAATTTGCTATAATTCGCTGTCAGTGTGTCTAATCTTGATGGGAACACTATTCTAACTTGGTTTTTGCTGTTCTCAGGAGATAAGGACAAGGAAGAAGCTCAGAAATAATAACTGAGCAGTTGCTGGTAATTGGTGAGTGGGTCTATCTACGGATAGAGTTTAAGTAGCATATCATGCTACTATGGTTGACTCTTTTACCATGCATAGTGTAGGAATTGCCATGATAGAATAATATCGTTTGCCTGATGTTGTATGTGAATTATGTGTACACTGTGTGAATGGCACCAGTCGGGCCTAGGGAGACTGGGGACTCGAGACCGTGCCTAGGAGAGGTTAGAGTCCGTATGAGGTCAACCGTGCCTAGGGGAGGTTGGGTCCATAGGCTACTGATTGTGGAGTATAGTGTGAACGATGCACCCCCTGCATCTGGATAACTATACTGTTAATTGAGTAGCAGGGACTATCGGTAGACTCAGGCCCGATCAGCTGGGAGTCGTGTGCTCGTACAAGCCGCCGATCCTCGTATTGTCTTTTGTATGCTAGTTGGTAGTTAGCAGGTATTGTTGATGTATATAGCTTGTGTGTGACTTAAGCTATATCTGTTAGATAGATTTCATTCACTTAGTGGTGCGCTAATCCCGCACATGTTTCCCCCTTTGCAGGTTTAGGTACTGCTAGATGGGATGGGTATTGATGCAGAAGACATGTTTGACAACCCAACTCTGATGTGGACTTTTGTATAAATAATGTTTTGTAATAACGTAACACCGTTGTGTAAACTTAAACGTAATTACACGGATTAATGTAAAGACGTGGCTTATATTGTGTTTGTTATTAAAGTCTTCCGCTGTGTATAAAAAAAAAAAAATGGCCGGTGTTACAAATAGATCTAAGAGATCCTAATCCCATGAAATGTTCCACTGACATCGTGACCTATAACAGAATTAGAGCTGAGCAAAAATTATTTCAGTTTTTAAACGCTCTCGATCAGAAGAATGATACAATAAAAAGAGAGCTATTAAGATTGGAACCCTTACCAACAGCAGAAGAAGCATATACAGCTGTTAGAAAAGAGATTGCTCACCAATTGATTTTAGGGCAAACCAACGCATCAAGTCAAAGCCAAAGCCATAGAGTTGGTGTTGGATTAGCAGCCGCCAACAAAACCGAGGGGTTAGGGTTAGCTGCAAAACCCAACTGGAACCCATCTCACAAAATAGACAAATCCAAGCTTAAGTGTTCAAGGTGTGGTAAATCAAAACACACTATTGAACAATGCTTTGAAATTAAGGGTTATCCTGAATGGTGGAACAAATCAGGCAAAGGAAAAGCATCAATGGCGGCGGCGGCAGATGAAACCGCCACCACTACCACCACTGATCAAGGATTCGGCGTCATGGCTACCACTTCAAAACCCATCGGTAACAAACTCAAACCCTTCTCTTCTCTTTTTGATAATAGGGTGTGTAAAACAATAAAGGTGAATAGGGAAGAAGAATACGTGAACCAGCCCGGGGAAGATGAGAAATCGAATAAAATAAATGGGGATGTGGAACATGTAAAGATACATAGGAAATATGATATATTAAATAAAATTAATTTGTGGATAAACCAAGACAAGCACGTGAACCATCCTGGAAAAAATAAAAAGTCAAATAAAATAAATGGGGATAAGGAAAACGTAAAGATACATAGAAAAGGTAAAATATTAAATAAGATTAATTTTTTGGAAAAAATAATGGGAGACCAGTTGGGTATTGATGCTTTTAGCATAAAGGCCAACGTGGTTGGGCCGAATGGGAAGCCCACTAAAGGAAATGGGTGCAAGGGTAATGCTTTTCAGCAAATTAAAAGGCCCACTAAAGGTTTAAATTTTGCTACTGATCCTATGAAAAATACAACTGGGCCAGCCTGTTTAAAATCATATAAAGTAAATAAATCTAAGTCCCAGTTTATTATTCCTTGCCAAAATACGTACTCTGCCTTAGCCAAAATAAAAACTGATATTGAAAATCCTCCTAAAACCAACGTTGTGTCGAATAATTTAAAAACTGGGTCATGGATTTTTGATTGTGGGGCAACGGACACAATGACGTTTGATGAAAAAGATATTATTTTTAAAACTAAACCAAGGAAAAATAGAGTTCAAACGGCAAAAGGTGAAACTGTTCAAGTAAAAAGTAGTGGTACTATCGAAATCTCACCAACTATTAAACTACCTAATTGTCTATATATTCTAGCTTTATCTCATAAGCTGTTATCGGTAAGCCATGTTACAAAAGATTTAAACTGTAAAGTCCTGATGTATCCGACTTTCTGCATCTTGCAGGACATTCGGACAGGACTGTTGATTGGACGTGGCACTGAAAAGGGGGGGTTATACTATGTTGACGAGGTTTCTCCACAAGGCACTATGTCACTTGCCCACGGAACACCTACGAGGGAAGCCTGGTTATGGCATAGAAGATTGGGTCATCCATCTGCTGGATATTTACATTCCTTGTTTCCTAGTTTGTTTCCATCAAATGTTGTTTTAAATTGTGAAACCTGTATTTTGGCCAAAAGCCATCGTAGTACTTTTAAACCTAGTAACACTAGGAAAGATGTACCTTTTGCTTTAATTCATTTTGATGTGCGGGGTCCTGCTCCGGTTATTGGGGGGAAAAACCTGCGATATTTTGTCCTGTTTATTGATGATCATACGAGGATGACATGGATTTATTTCTTAACACACAAATCAGAAGTCTTTGAAAAATTCTCTCACTTTTATAAAATGGTTCAAACCCAATTTAATAAAAATATAAAAATCTTACGATCTGACAACGGAGGTGAGTTTGTCAATACCTCCATGAAACTTTTTTGCGAAGAAAATGGGATTATTCACCAAACGTCATGCGCTCATACTCCCGAACAAAACGGAGTAGCTGAACGCAAGAACAGATTGCTCTTAGAAATGACAAGAGCCTTATTAATTGAATCTAAAGTTCCAAAGAGTTTCTGGCCTGAAGCGCTTGCGTCCGCCACCTATCTTATTAATCGATTACCTACTAAGATTTTGGGCACAAAAACTCCTAAGGATACGCTGTCCCAATTCCACACTCTACCAACGTCTTTGAATATTGAACCACGGATATTCGGGTGTTCTGTCTTTGTTCATATTCCAAAGACTGAACGCACCAAACTTGATCCATGTGCGGAGAAATGTGTCATGGTTGGCTATGGAATAAACCAAAAAGGATATCGATGTTATAGTCCAAAAAGACGTCATGTCTTTACTACAATAAATTGTGACTTTGTCGAAACTGAATATTTTTACAACAACACCCAACTCACGAGTGAGGGTGAGAACGAGGGCAATGACACTCTTAGTTGGATGACATGGGTACCACCTCAAACACAAGAACCCGAACCAATACCAAACCTTGAAACAATAGACCCATAACCAATACCAAACCTTGAGGCAATAGACCTCGAACCAATACCAAACTCCGAGCCTACAGAAACCATCCCACAAAACCATGAGATCACTGAAACCTCCTCGAATAATGAGCATCAAACTCAAGAGGAACAACGTAACTCAAATCCCGATGAAACCATCTAATGATATGTCCTACCTCAAAGAGCCAATAGAGGTGTCCCACCAAAACGGTACTCTCCAGAAAAAGAAGCGCAACGATCTAGATATCCTATGGCTAATATAGCACAAGGAAATCTGTCAAAAGAAGCTCAACAATTTAATTCCACAATTTACTCTGAAAATATTCCAACTTCTGTTGAACAAGCCTTAAAATCGAAAAACTGGAAGAAAGCAATGGAAGTTGAAATGGAAGCACTTAAAAAAAGTGACACATGGGAAAAATGTGTCATTCCTCAAGGAAAAAAACCAGTAGGGAATCGATGGGTGTTTGCAATAAAATACAAACCAGATGGTACCATTGAAAGATACAAAGCCCGGCTAGTTGCCAAGGGATACACTCAAACCTATGGGATTGATTATTCCGAGACTTTTTCCCCAGTTGCAAAGATTGATACTATCAGAGTTCTATTTTCTATCGATGCAAATGAAGATTGGCCACTTCACCAATTTGATGTGAAGAATACTTTTCTACATGGCGAATTAAAGGAATAAGTCTATATGGAAGCACCTCCGGGATTTACTGACAACTTCAAAAACAGGGAAGTTTGTCGACTTAAAAAGGCTTTATATGGGTTAAAACAATCTCCACGGGCTTGGTTTGGGAGATTTATTTTATTTATGAAAAAATATGATTTCAAACAAAGTAACTCAGATCATACTCTCTTTTTTAAACGAAAAGGAAATGTAATTACATGCTTAATCATTTATGTTGATGATATGATAATAAAAGGAAATGATAAAGAGGAAATTTCTAACTTAAAAATAAACTTATTTAAAGAATTTGAAATGAAAGACTTGGGCAGACTTAAATATTTTTTGGGGATTTAGGTTTTACGATCCCAACAGGGAATATTTATCTGTCAAAAGAAGTATGTTCTTGATTTTCTTGCAGAAACAGGTATGATTGATTGCAAACCAGCTGATACTCCAATGATTCCAAACCAGAAGCTATATATGGAAGATGAAGCTGATCTTGTTGATAAAGGGCAATACCAAAGGATGGTGGGAAAACTCATCTATCTTGCTCATACTCGACCTGATATAGCACATGCAATTGGAGTTGTGAGTCAATTCATGCATCAACCACAGGCTCACCATATGGAAGCTGTAATCAGAATCATCAGATATTTAAAGAAGACAGTCGATCATGGAGTTGTTTTTAAAAGACATGGACACCTAAAGACTCAGATATATACAGATGCGAGCTGGGCTGGAGAAAAAGGGGATAGAAGATCTACATCTGGATTCTTCACTCTTGTCGGAGGAAATCTAGTTGCATGGAAAAGTAAGAAACAAAAGGTTGTATCACTCTCAAGTGCCGAGTCAGAATTTAGAGGAATAGCAAAAGGAGTAGTTGAAGCCTTGTGGATCAAGAAGTTGTTGACAGAGATTGGCTTTCCACCAGAAGAAGCTATCCAAATTATCTGCGATAATGAAGCAGCTATCGCTATCTCAGAAAATTCAGTTCAACATGATCGAACAAAACATGTTGAAGTGGATAGACACTTTATCAGAGAAAAGTTGGATGCAGAAATAAATTCTTTACCATATATAAGATCAGAAGACCAATTGGCCGACATTCTCACCGAATCAGTCAACGAAAGACTCTTCAGCGAAGTTCTTGGCAAGTTGAATATTGGAAACTCCACTATTCAACTTGAGGGGGAGTGTTGAAATAAAAGGATCAGAACCGTTTTCAGCTCATCATTTCCTATAAAGGGTTTACCAGTGTTGACCGAGAGAAGCCTAACGGCTATTTCCCTTTTTTAGTCAAAAGTATTCCTTAAAAGTAACAACGCCCCATTCCAATAAAGGAATTAGCTGTTACATGGTTTGTCTTATAAATAGCCTAGTTCCTCATTGTAAAGAACTCAATTCAGATTGTATAAAATTCACATTCAATACAAACGATCAAATTCTTATTAATTATCAACATGCTTAGGCGAACTAATAGTTACCAAACAAGCATGTTCATGAGAAGAAATTCAATTGATACATACAAGCATAAAGATTTATTTTGACATTTTCATAATGGAATGGAATGGAATAACATATAATGCAAAAATGCTACATATCCTCCATGTACGCTCAGTTCTTATTTCTATGAACACATTTCTAACTAGTAACTTGATTATTGTGCTATATCTCCAAACTAGTTTCTCAACATCCTTGGTTTAATGATTATCTCGATGCTGCAAAGTGAACCATATAACACGAGTCAATACACTGTTTAAGCTCACTTAGAAAAATATTGGTCCAGCGAAAGAAGCTAATCTAAATTTTAAACCATAACAGTCATTTCATACATGTAACACAAACCTATAATGACTTAAATCTTACGAGCTACATTGCTTGAGATGTATAGAGCAATTGGTGTCACAATATTTCACGCCGTATAAAGTATAAACAGCCAAACAGAACATACTGCTATCACTTTGGATAATGTTTGGGTAAATGAGGTTAATGTGTTAAAGTTGGCTAACACATTTGATATTAATTTGTTGGAGTCAACCAATCATTTTGTGGTCTCGAATGACTTTTTGGGATGTTCGAGTGTGGCTGCGGCACATGTTATGAATTCTGGGGTGGTTCATTCACATAAACATGCACCTGTGACTCCTTCCACTTCAATCTCGGTTAATGGTAATGGTTTGGGTTTGACGGCTAGCGGTGTGGAATTGAGGTTTGGGTCAATCGATGTGGAGGCAGATGTGGGTACTGTTTATACACATAAAGATATACCATCGTTGGTACAGGACCGGGTGCGGGATGATGGGCCTGGTTTGGCCCAAGTACCAGGTGTTTCGACTATGGATGATGAAGGTGGTGTACGGGATTGGGTATTAAATTATTGGCCTGATAAGGTTCAAGTACAGGCTAACTCGATTCCTGTTAATGAAGGTGGTGTGTCTAAACCATCTTTCGCGAATAGATTAGATAAGTTGATTAAAGATAAGAAGTAATGATACCGCGACCCGCATGCGCATGCTATACGTATGCGGGTAAGCACTAGTATGCGTATGCGTATGCGTATGCTATCTATGCGGTATGCGGTAGCGTATTGAATGCTTTTGTTCCTGTTATTGCGGTTACTTGGCTATCAAGTCTGGATATCTTTTCCATAATTACATCCGAGATTCGGGGGAGTTTGTTATGGAAGGGATTATCATTATCTAGGACGGTTCTAGAATTAGGGGTTTTCCTATATATACCCTAGTCGTCTTTTTGAGGACACACAAGAAAACCTACAACACGTAGCAACAATCATCAATTCTCGACTTCTAAGGTTTACAGGTTAGTTCTTCATAGACTGGTACCTACAACCTTATCTGGGGCCTTCTGATCAACGACCGTTATCGAAGGTGGACTTAATCACTTAGCCACCCCGCCGACATCATCATGTTGGCCAGGGTTATTCACGGTAACCGGACCGGAGAGCTAAGTTCTAAGATCCTTAAACCCCCCTTTAACGTATTGAGCAAGCATATTGACCCTTTGAAAAATATATGCATGATCAAGTGGTGCTTTCATTGAGAGTCGAACTAATTCAAGACGTGTTTAATTGTTTTTTCTTTTAAAAGTTTTCAATCATAAGGCTCATTGTTCACAAAATTTCTGAATTTTTTGTTTCTTTTACAGTATCATGACTTCCGGGGATCATCGGAACGTACTCAAACGGACAATCAGAACACGCCGTCTGATAATCAGCAGACACAGACTATGGCTACGGGGGCGAGAATCACGCCTTACCCTCCACCTGTGTCCGGCGAGCCTTTTCAAAGGTACAAGCCGATATTCCCGGATGGAATAACACCACCACGGGCAAACTCGCCAGTCACAACTACACGGCTAGATTTTTTCACAGTGGATCCAAGGGTTCTCTCTATAGGTACTGGCGGAGAAACTGTGGGGCCGCATGTAGTATTATGTGGCCAGGTGCCTATTTACAGTACTACGGTTTCAATTCCCCTGCAGACGCAGAGTGGTCAGCAAAATTCATCGTTTACACCGTTGCAACCTTGGCAGCAGCCGCGTCCAGTTTCACAGTTTCTAACCCCTGCAGATGCGTAGGCGCTTCTTAATAGTTGGGGGTTCGGTGTCATTCCAGACGCAAACTCTCATTGGACACCGATAACCGCAGAACAGCAAAGCACTGCGCATACGGTTGGACTCTTATGAAATGTCCCGTTCATAATAATTATAAATGTTTCATATTAATTGATTTTGTTGTGAGGCTTTGACCTCTATATGAGACATTTTTCAAATACTGCATTCGATTTTTGAAACAAACCATAACCTTTATATTTGCGATAAAGGTTTAAAATATTACGAAGATTATCAAATAATGATAATCTAAAATGTAGCGTTTTCACACGACCATTACATAATAGTTTACAATAATATTACACAATAACTTAAGTCTTCGAATGTAGTTTTTAAACAATATTGTACAAGCATGCAGACTCCAATCCTGTCTTTATTTAGCATGCAACAACGGAAGCTCTTAATAATCACCTGAGAATAAACATGCTTTAAACGTCAACAAAAATGTTGGTGAGTTATAGGTTTAACCTATATATCAAATTATATTAATAGACCACAAGATTTGATTTTTCATAATTAACTGGAGCAACACTCATCTGCAAAAAATATAATACAGGAACACTCATATGTATAAAAATCATTCATATGAAGAACACCTGGTAACCGACATTAACAAATGCATATAGAATATCCCCAAATATACAGGTACACTCATCTGTATATAAAAATCGAAGTACTAAAGCATCCATAACCTGGATGGGGTTCGTTAGGCCCATAGATCTATCTTCAGGATTCGCGTCAATTAGTGGCGTTCACTAATTCTTAGGTTACCAAGCAAAAGGGTGATATTCAATAAGATAATTCAATCATAGAATGTGATTTTCAAGTACTTGTGTCTATTTTATAAATCATTTATAAAACTGCATGTATTCTTATCCCAAAAATATTCGATAGTAAAAATGGGACTATAACTCACTTTCACAGATTATCACTTCGTCGGAAAATAACACTTGGCCACTGGTCGATTCACGAACCTATAACAAATATATACATATATATCAAAGTATGATCGAAATATATTCACAATATATTTTATTATGTTTTAATGATTTAAGTTTGTTAAGTTAACAGTCCAACGTTCTTAGTTCACAAAGTTGTCCACAGTTAGTAGTACAGAAATAAATCAATATATATTATCTCGAATCAATTCACGACCCAATGTATACAAGTCTCAGACTCGATCACAACTCAAAGTATATATATTATTTTAGAATCAACCTCAACCCTGTATAGCTAACTCGAACATTACCGCATATAGAGTGTCTATGGTTATTCCAAATAATAGATATAGATGACGTCGATATGATATGTCAAAACATAGTATACGTGTCTATGGTCTATCAAGATTACATAATATATGTTAGAATACATGTATAATACAATATAAGTTAGTTAGGATATGGTTAGTATAGATTTTTGTCAATTCATCCCTTAGTCAAATTAACCATTTTTAACCAATTTTGTTTTACCCATAACTTCTTCGTTTTAAATCCGTTTTGAGTGAATCAACTTGCTATGGTTTCATATCGAACTTTATTTTATGAAACTTAATAGAAAAAGTATAGGTTTATAGTCAGAAATACAGGTTACAAGTCGTTTTTGTAGAGGTAGTCATTTCAGTCGAAAAAATGACGTCTTGATGACCATTTTCAAAAACATATTTCCACTTTGAGTTTAACCATGATTTTTGGATATAGTTTCATGTTCATAAGAAAAATAATTTTCCCAGAAGAATAACTTTTAAATCAAAGTTTATCATAGTTTTTAATTATCTAACCCAAAACAGCCCCCGGTTTTACTACGACGGCGTATGTCCGGTTTTACGGTGTTCTTCGCGTTTCCAGGTTTTAAATCATTAAGTTAGCATATCATATAGATATAGAACATGTATTTAGTTGATTTTAAAAGTTAAGTTAGAAGGATTAACTTTGTTTGCGAACAAGTTTAGAATTAACTAAACTATGTTCTAGTGATTACAAGTTATAATCTTCGAATAAGATAGTTATATATATATGAATCGAATGATGTTATGAACATCATCACTACCTCAAGTATAGTAGGTAAACCTACTGGAAATGATGATAAATAACTTGAGCTTCAAAGGATCTTTGATGGCTTGGAAGTTCTTGAAGTAGAATCATGACACAAAAACAAGTTCAAGTAAGATTACTACTTGAATTAAGATAGTTATAGTTATAGAAATCGAATCAAAGCTTGAATATGATTATTACCTTGATTTAGAAAGATAACCTACTATAAATAACAAAGGTTTCTTGATCTTGGATGATTACTTGGAATGGATTAGAAAGCTTGGAAGTAAACTTGCAAACTTGGAAGTGTTCTTGATTTTATGAAACTAGAACTTATAGAATTTATGAAGAACACTTAGAACTTGAAGATAGAACTTGAGAGAGATCAATTAGATGAAGAAAATTGAAGAATGAAAGTGTTTGTATGTGTTTTTGATCGTGACTCATGGATTAGATATAAAGGATATGTAAGTTTGTTTTTTTTGTAAATAATTCATGAATGATTTATAATATTTTTGTAATTTTGCTAAATAATTCATACTAGATTACAAAGAATGGTTCCTAAATGTTTGATGACTCATTAAGGCTACTAAGGAGCTGATCATTGAAGTGTATATACCAATAGTATATACATTTAGAAGCTGTGTATTGTACGAGTACGAATACGGGTGCATACGAGTAGAATTGTTGATGAAAATGAATGAGAATGTAATTGTAAGCATTTTTGTTAAGTAGAAGTACTTTGATATGTGTCATGAAGTCTTTCAAAAGTGTATTAATACATCTTATTACATTACATGTATATACATTTTAACTGAGTCGTTAAGTCATCGTTAGTCGTTACATGTAAGTGTTGTTTCGAAACCTTTAAGTTAACGATCTTGTTAAATGTAATTAATCCATTGTTATTATATTTAAATGAGATGTTAAATTGTTATGTTAACAAGATAACATGGTGTATGGATATATCTTAATATCATATATATATATATATATATATATATATATATATATATATATATATATATATATATATATGTTAAAATACTATTACAACGATAATCGTTACACACATATATATTGTTTCGAAATCCTTAAGTTAGTAGTCTCATTTTATTTGTGTAGTTCAATGTTAATACACTTAATGATATAATTAATTATCATTTTATCATGTTAAACATAGTGTGTTCATATCTTAATACAATACATATGTATTTATTTCAATTAAAATTTTGTTATAACGATAATCGTTATATATATCGTTTCGAGTTTCTTTAATTCAGTAGTTTCATTTTATGCATATAACTCTTTGTTAATAAGCTTTGTGAGATACTTACTTATCATAATATCATGTTAAATATATATATATATATATATATATATATATATATATATATATATATCGTCATGTCGTTTTTACAAGTTTTATCGTTCGTGAATCGCCGGACAACTGGGTGGTCAATTGTCAACATGAAACTCATTTCAATTAATCAAGTCTTAACAAGTTTGATTGCTTAACATGTTGGAAACATTTAATCATGTAAATATGAATCTCATATAATATATAATCATTGAAAAGTTCGGGTCACTACAGTACCTACCCGTTAAATAAATTTCAACCCGAAATTTTAAGCAGTTGAAGGTGTTGACGCATCTTATGGAAATAAGTGTGGGTATTTCTACTTCATCTGATCTTCATATTCCCAGGTGAACTCGGGTCCTCTACGCGCATTCCATCGAACCTTAACGATTGGTATTTTATTTTGCTTAAGTCTTTTAACCTCACGATCCATTATTTCGACAGGTTCTTCAATGAATTGATGCTTTTCGTTAATTGTAATCTCGTCTAATGGAATGGTGAGATATTCTTTAGCAAAACATTTCTTCAAATTTGAGACGTGGAAGGTGTTATGTACACCCGCGAGTTGTTGAGATACTCAAGTCGGTAAGCTACTGGTCCGACACGATCAGTAATCTTGAATGGCCCAATGTACCTTGGATTTAGTTTCCCCCGTTTGCCAAATTGAACAACGCCTTTCCAGGGTGAAACCTTAAGCATGACCATCTCTCCAATTTTAAATTCCATATCTTTTCTCTTAATGTCCGCGTAGCTCTTTTGTCGACTTTGGGCGGTTTTTGTAACGACCCGGATTTTTCCGATCGTTTTATACTTATGAGATTAATATTTACATAAAATAAACCTTACCAACATGATACGCAATCCAAACTGTTGAGACTTATGTTTTTGAAAAGAGTTTCACACAACGTTTGACCGTCCAATTTGACCGATGATATCACGAACTATATAACACACGATAATTATACGATTATGTATATGTACATATCTATACATATTTAACATGATTTAAGGATGGTTTAACATTTCATTGTGAACTAACAACAATGAGTTATAAATATACTTTGAGACCACTAACTTAAGTTATCAAAACGATAACTATATGTAACATTCTTTGACATATATACTTACAATATATAATGTGTTGGTGATCTATGTCACCAATATGATTTAAGTGTAATGCGATTAATTTGTAACCAAAATAATCTTGATAAATATCGAACAAGTTTGGGGAAGTGTGGAGTGCACACTTGTTTGAACTTATCTTGATTATGACGGGGGTTCGGGGGCAGCCCCCCGATAAGCGGGGTCTAAGGGGTGGCAACCCCTGGCGGGGTCCAAGGGGCAGAGCCCCTGGCTGGGGTCGAGCTGCCAGGTCAGCTTGGAAATTTTTTTTTGGGCTAACATTGCTTTATTAAAAATGTCTTAAAATTTTATTTTGGCCCGGTTTGACCCAAAAATAAAAGCCCAGTTTTGAGCCTCTTTTACAGTTATAAACCCGTCCATATTTGAATTCTAGTTCCGATTCCTCAAAATTTCTACAAGTATATCAAGGGTATATGTAACCGTATCATACATAGCTTCTATACGTATTTACTATTGGTATATACCAACAATAAACTTCAATGATCAGCCACTAGACATGATGTTACATGTGGGAACCAGCCATTTAACCTCATGTGTGACTTTTGTGCAAGAAAACAAACTAAATCTCCTATATATCCAACCCATAATCATGCTATTTTGCACACACACACACATACAATTTCATTTCCAATTTTCTTTCAAGTTAATTCACTCCCTAATCTCTCTTCATTTACCTACTCAAGAACGTATCAATATAGTCATCCGCTTTCAAGGAGATTACTTCCAATCTTTCAATCCCACTCCACCACTCTTTTGATTCCAAGATTTTTCTTACCTTTTCCAGTAGCTTTGTCCAAGTAACTTGAGGTAGTAACCTTATTCATAACCTTATTCGATTCATATTTATATAGCTATTTTATTTTGTGTTATAAAATTTTAACAACAAGAACATAGTTTGAGTGATTTCAAACTTGTTCGCAAACTAAATAGATCCTTCTAATTTGATTTTTAAAAACACTTCAAGACCTGTAATATATCATATTATGACAAAATCGGGTTAATCATATCTTGGCTAATTAACATAATATTTAATTTAATTTACTTATGATTTTATTTTATATATTTCAGGACCACCCGTAAACAACACGAGAAGATTAATCATAAGACCTCATGATTGTACGCAACACGTCATTTGACAACACGGTACTTTATGTACGCAACACGTCATTTAACAACATGGTACCATGGGTCAAGATTAATTCTGATCAACACGAATACGATGGGGTCTTTATTTATTTTATTTAAGCAACTAATTGTGGACCACTAACATCGGACTGCTAACTACGGATAAAAAAAATATTAAAAGTATTAAAAGTATATATATATATATATATATATATATATATATATATATATATATATATATATATATATATATATATATATATATATATATATATATGTAACGATTACTTGAAAAGAAAATATGTTGATATATTATATATATGGTTAGGTTCGTGATATCTATCGGAGACCAAGTCGAGTTAAATACCTTCAAGACAAAAGTGAGTATATAGCCCCACTTTTAAACTCTAAATATTTCGGGATGAGAATACATGCATTTTATGATTTACGTTATGGACACAAGTGATTAAAAAAATATATTCTACGTTGAGTTGTACCACTGGCATACTTCCCTGTAACTTGGTAACTACTATTTACATGAGGTATTGTAAACGCGAATCCTGTTGATAGATCTATCGGGCCTGACAACCCCAACCGGACTGGACGACCAGTATTCAACGGTTGCACAGTACTTCGTTTCGGTGACTACACTTGGTACGGTGTAGTAAGATTTCATAATAAAGGGAATATGCGACGTTGATTAAATGTTAAGTATGGTTATCAAGTACTCAACAACTTAGAATATTTTTATTAAAACGTTTATATATGAAATCTTGTGGTCTATATTCATAACGCTGCCGGCTTTAAACCTATATCTCACCAACTTTATGTTGACGTTTTAAGCATGTTTATTCTCAGGTGATAACTAAAAGCTTCCGCTGCAACATGTTGAATTTAAGCAAGATCTTGAGTATGCATATTTGTGTCAAAAATAAAACTGCATATCGGAGGATTTGTAATGTAAAATATGTTGGTGGTCGTATTGTTATTATCACATCTAAAGTTTGTAAGTCTAAGATTATCGCTAAGCGATAATCATTATTAAGTTATTTAAACCTTGTATTTGTAATAAAAGCTATGGTTTGTATTGTAAAAACGAATGCAGTTTTTGAAAAATGTCGCATATAGAGGTCAATACCTCGCGATGAAATCATATGTTATTGTATTCGTCCTTATGGTTAAGGTCGGGTTATGACATGTGGTATCAGAGCGTTGGTCTTAGAGAACCAGAGAATTTGCATTAGTGTGTCTTATCGAGTTTGTTAGGATGCATTAGTGAGTCTGGACTTTGACCGTGTTTGATTTCGAAAACTATTGCTTATCCTTGTTGGTTAAAAATTAATATGTAAATATTATGTGGTATTAACATGCTAGTTGTTATGTGATAGATGTCTGGCTTAGAACTTATTATCACATTCAGCGACTCCGAACCAGACTCTTCAGATGGTGTTCCAGTCATTAATCTATCTGATGATGAAAACGATACCTTTGGGGAAGACTCACAAGTTCCGGATGAATCAATTGAAGAGGAACCGGAAAGTGATCCTGAGGAGGAAAAAATACAGGAAATTACGAAAGACAAGTTCGAACGAGGAAAGAAACGAAAGGCTACTGAAATGGAAAATCTAAATCCCGAGTCTAGAGAGGATGTTGTGGCACCAACTCCACCAGATACTTCCACACCTATTCCCGCTATTCCTATTAGTTCTATCCCGACATCCAGTTCTTTGGTTCCTCAGCCAAAACGCAGGGAGACAACCAGGATAACCTTTAAGCGATTTCTTTGAACACAAACACTTTGGGTTAAAAGATGCGCTGTTGTTTTAAACCATGGGATCATATAATGTTTTGAATAATATTACTAGTGTGGTTTGCTTAATGTTTGATGTAAGATAAGCATATGTAAAATAGTGAAGTGTGAAATGCAATAATTTTCCATGGTTAAGTATTATTTGGGTGGTAGTAATTGATTTTCGTACTAAGCTATTAAGTATGAACTTTAACGGGTAGGTACTACCCTAGATATAATTATAAAATGCTAATAAGAAGAAAAGACTTTTATAATAATAACTGGTTCATATTATTAATAAGCTACGATGTACTGTAAATACATACTACATCTATAATATTCCATGTGAATAATTATTTTTTTTCATTCTTGTTGAAGATTATGGCGCGATTGAACCGAATGACGGAACAAGAAATCCAGGAACTCATCAATCAGCGAGTGAACGACAGAATGTTATGGGTCGAGGCTGCAAGAGGTGCTGCAGTTAACCCAAATCCTCGTGTGGGGTGCACTTACAAAACTTTTCAAGGTTGCAAGCCCTCATCATTCAGTGGAACAGAAGGACCGGTTGGTTTAACCCGGTGAATCGAAAAGATTGAGTCGGTGTTTAAAATTAGTGGTTGTATTGAGAAGGATATGACCAAGTATGCATCGTGCACCCTACAAGATAGTGCACTCACATGGTGGAAAAACTATGTGAAGGCCGTAGGAGGAGATGTAGCTTATGATACTCCTTGGGAAGAATTCAAAACAATGCTAATCAACGAATATTGTCCAAGGAACGAGGTTAGGAAGTTGGAAGCTGAATTACGAAGCCTGAAAGCTGTTGGTACTGAACTCACCACCTACAATCAGCGATTCATGGAATTAGCTTTGCTATGTCCCGAATTGGTACCAACCGAAGAACGGAAGATTGAACTGTACAAAGACGGTTTGCCTAAAAAGGTCAAGGTAAATGTTACAGCATCCAAACCCAAGACTATTCATGAAGCTATCACCATGGCGAACGAGTTGATGGACCAGATTATTCTGGATAAGAACACCGATGTCAAGACATCGGGAAACAAAAGAAAGTGGGAAGGTAATCATCAACAATCCAACAAGAAACAAGAAACCACGCAAGGTGCAGGTAGCGGTTCGAACTCAGGTTACAAGGGACGAAATCCTTTATGTAACAGATGCCACAAACATCACTCTGGTTATTGTAATGTGGTGTGCAACAATTGTAATCGAAAAGGTCATCTTGCTGAAGATTGTAGGGTTCCCGCTACAAATACAAACGGTACCAAGACTCCTGCCACCAATGCAAATAGAACTGCCTTGGCCACTGTTACTTGTTATGGGTGTGGGAAACAGGGTCATTATAAGAGTCAGTGCCCGAATCCAGAGAAGAATAACGGATCTGCACGTGGAAGAGCATTTGTTATTAATGCTAGGGAGGCGTATGAAGACCCGGAGCTTGTTACGGGTACGTTTACCATTAATAACTTATCCGCATCTATTATATTTGATACTGGTGCCGATAGAAGTTACGTGTGTAGAGACTTTCACGCTAAATTGAATTGTTCATCATTACCTCTAGATGCTAAGTACATGATTGAGTTAGCTAATGGTAAACTAATTAAAGCCGATAAAATTTGCCGTGATTGTAAAATAAATTTAGCCGGAGAAACATTTAAGATTGATTTGATACCCGTAGAATTAGGAAGTTTTGATGTAATAGTCGGCATGGACTGGATGTCCAAAATAGGAGCTGAAGTTGTGTGCGCCAAGAAGGCAATTCGCATTCCTCGTAAGGATAGAACGCCATTAATGATTTATGGAGAGAAGGGTAACTCAAAGCTAAAACTCATTAGTTGTTTAAAAGCTCAAAAGTGCTTGAAGAAAGGGTGCTATGCTATCCTAGCACATGTTAATAAAGTCGAAATGAAGGAAAAAGTAAAGAGCATCAACGACGTGCCTGTGGCAAGAGATTTTCCTGAAGTATTTCCTGAAGTGTTGCCGGGATTACCTCCATTTAGATCTGTAGAATTTCAAATTGATCTAGTACCAGGAGCTGCACCAGTGGCTCGTGCTCCATATAGACTTGCACCATCTGAGATGAAAGAGTTACAAAGCCAGTTACAAGAATTACTGGACCGCGGTTTCATTCGACCGAGCACTTCACCGTGGGGAGCTCCGATTTTATTCGTCAAGAAGAAAGATGGATCTTTCCGAATGTGTATAGATTATCGTGAATTAAATAAGTTAACTATCAAGAATCAGTATCCACTACCGAGAATTGATGACTTATTTGATCAATTACAAGGATCATGTGTGTACTCGAAAATCGACTTAAGATCGGGCTATCATCAATTACGTGTCAAAGAAGAAGATATTCCGAAAACTGTTTTTCGGACACGCTACGGTCATTATGAATTTTTGGTCATGCCGTTTGGGTTGACTAATGCGCCAGCTGTATTCATGGACCTCATGAATCGAGTTTGTAGTCCGTATTTAGATAAGTTTGTTATCGTTTTCATTGACGATATTCTTATCTATTCCAAGAGTGAGCAAGAGCATGAGCAGCATTTAAGGTTGGTATTAGAATTGTTAAGAAAAGAACAGTTATACGCCAAATTTTCTAAGTGTGCATTTTGGTTGAAAGAAGTGCAATTTCTTGGCCACGTTGTTAGTAGCAAAGGAATTCAGGTTGATCCAGCTAAAATTGAGGCCATTGAAAAATGGGAGACTCCTAAGACACCAACGCAGATACGCCAATTTTTGGGTTTAGCCGGTTATTATAGAAGATTTATTCAAGATTTTTCCCGAATAGCTAAACCATTGACAGCGTTAACACAAAAAGGGAAGAAGTACGAATGGACCGTTGAGCAGGAGGGTGCATTTCAATTACTCAAGAAGAAGTTGACCACGGCACCTATTTTATCGTTACCTGAAGGGAACGATGATTTTGAGATATATTGTGACG
Organism: Rutidosis leptorrhynchoides; assembly: GCF_046630445.1. Taxonomy (NCBI): domain Eukaryota; kingdom Viridiplantae; phylum Streptophyta; class Magnoliopsida; order Asterales; family Asteraceae; genus Rutidosis; species Rutidosis leptorrhynchoides. Next base: position 80,504,273 of record NC_092340.1, on the reverse strand, counting down.
CTTCGCAACAAGGTTTTGGTTGCGTCCTTATGCAACGAAAGAAAGTTATTGCATACGCATCTCGACAATTGAAGATTCACGAGCGGAATTATACGACGCATGATCTAGAATTGGGGGCAGTAGTGTTTGCATTGAAGATATGGAGACACTATTTATATGGAGTTAAATGCACTGTGTTTACTGATCATAAAAGCCTTCAACATATTTTCGATCAGAAACAGCTGAACATGAGGCAACGTAGGTGGGTTGAGCTGATAAACGACTATGATTGTGAGATTCGCTATCATCCCGGGAAAGCGAATGTAGTAGCCGACGCTCTAAGCAGAAAGGAACGGGAACCAATTCGAGTACGAGCAATGAACATAAAAATTCGCATGAATCTCAACTCACAAATCAAAGAGGCTCAACAAGAAGCTCTTACTAAAGAAAACATAGGAAATGAAATAATAAAGAAGTATGAGAAGCAACTCGTTATGCGGGAAGACGGAATTCGATATTTTGCAAACCGTATTTGGGTACCGAAGTTGGGTGGATTAAGGAAGTTGATATTGAATGAGGCACATAAGACAAGATACTCGATACATCCTGGAGTTGGAAAGATGTATCAAGATCTTAAGACGCATTATTGGTGGCCTAATTTAAAGACAGATGTTGCAACATATGTTGGGGAATGTTTAACTTGTTCCAAATTCAAAGGAGAACATCAGAAGCCGTCAGGGTTACTTCAACAACCAGAAATCCCAGAATGGAAATGGGATGGTATTACCATGGATTTCATCACAAAGTTACCTAAGACTGCCTGGGGTTATGACACCATTTGGGTAATAGTTGATCGTCTCACCAAATCTGCACATTTCTTGCCTATAAAGGAAACGGATAGAATGGAGAAACTATTACGATTATACATAAAGGAAATTGTTTCAATGCATGGAATACCTATTTCCATTATATCCGATCGTGATAGTAGATTTACATCAAAGTTTTGGCAATCACTACAGGAGGCCCTGGGAACCCGTTTGGATATGAGCACCGCATACCATCCGCAAACTGACGGGCAGAGTGAAAGAACAATTCAGACTCTTGAAGACATGCTCAGGGCATGTGTGATCGATTTTGGAAATGGATGGGATAAGTATCTACCATTAGCAGAATTCTCGTATAATAATAGTTATCATGTGAGCATTAAAGCTGCACCATTCGAAGCACTGTATGGAAGGAAGTGTAGATCCCCTATCTGTTGGAATGAAGTAGGAGATCGACAATTAACTGGTCCCGAGATCATCCATGAAACTACTGAGAAGATAGTGCAAATCAAGGAGAGATTGAAAACAGCCGTAGTCGCCAAAAGAGCTACGCCGATGTCCGAAGGAAACCATTAGAGTTTCAGATCGGTGACATGGTTATGTTAAAGGAGTCACCTTGGAAAGGTGTAATACGTTTTGGAAAAAGGGGTAAACTGAACCCAAGGTATGTAGGCCCGTTCAAGATCATCGAACGCATCGGACCGGTAGCTTATCGACTCGAGTTACCACAACAACTCACCGGGGTACATAATTCATTTCACATCTCAAACCTCAAGAAATGTCTTGCAAAGGAAGATCTCACCATTCCTCTTGAAGAAATCCAAGTCGATGAGAAACTACAATTCATAGAAGAACCAGTCGAAATCATGGACCGTGAAGTTAAACGGCTCAAGCAGAGCAACATACCAATCATTAAGGTTCGTTGGAATGCTCGAAGGGGTCCCGAGTTTACTTGGGAACGAGAGGATCAGATGAAACAAAAGTATCCACATTTGTTTCCGGACAACGCAAAATAGGTACAACTTTAAAATTTCGGGACGAAATTTATTTAACGGGTAGGTACTGTAACGACCCGGATTTTTCCGATCGTTTTATACTTATGAGATTAATATTTACATAAAATAAACCTTACCAACATGATAAGCAATCCAAACTGTTGAGACTTATGTTTTTGAAAAGAGTTTCACACAACGTTTGACCGTCCAATTTGACCGATGATATCACGAACTATATAACACACGATAATTATACGATTATGTATATGTACATATCTATACATATTTAACATGATTTAAGGATGGTTTAACATTTCATTGTGAACTAACAACAATGAGTTATAAGTATACTTTGAGACCACTAACTTAAGTTATCAAAACGATAACTATATGTAACTTTCTTTGACATATATACTTACAATATATAATGTGTTGGTGATCTATGTCACCAATATGATTTAAGTGTAATGCGATTAATTTGTAACCAAAATAATCTTGATAAATATCGAACAAGTTTGGGGAAGTGTGGAGTGCACACTTGTTTGAACTTATCTTGATTATGACGGGGGTTCGGGGGCAGCCCCCCGATAAGCGGGGTCCAAGGGGTGGCAACCCCTGGCGGGGTCCAAGGGGCAGAGCCCCTGGCTGGGGTCGAGCTGCCAGGTCAGCTTGGAAATTTTTTTTTGGGCTAACATTGCTTTATTAAAAATGTCTTAAAATTTTATTTTGGCCCGGTTTGACCCAAAAATAAAAGCCCAGTTTTGAGCCTCTTTTACAGTTATAAACCCGTCCATATTTGAATTCTAGTTCCGATTCCTCAAAATTTCTACAAGTATATCAAGGGTATATGTAACCGTATCATACATAGCTTCTATACGTATTTACTATTGGTATATACCAACAATAAACTTCAATGATCAGCCACTAGACATGATGTTACATGTGGGAACCAGCCATTTAACCTCATGTGTGACTTTTGTGCAAGAAAACAAACTAAATCTCCTATATATCCAACCCATAATCATGCTATTTTGCACACACACACATACAATTTCATTTCCAATTTTCTTTCAAGTTAATTCACTCCCTAATCTCTCTTCATTTACCTACTCAAGAACGTATCAATATAGTCATCCGATTTCAAGGAGATTACTTCCAATATTTCAATCCCACTCCACCACTCTTTTGATTCCAAGATTTTTCTTACCTTTTCCAGTAGCTTTGTCCAAGTAACTTGAGGTAGTAACCTTATTCATAACCTTATTCGATTCATATTTATATAGCTATTTTATTTTGTGTTATAAAATTTTAACAACAAGAACATAGTTTGAGTGATTTCAAACTTGTTCGCAAACTAAATAGATCCTTCTAATTTGATTTTTAAAAACACTTCAAGACCTGTAATATATCATATTATGACAAAATTGGGTTAATCATATCTTGGCTAATTAACATAATATTTAATATATATTTACTTATGATTTTATTTTATATATTTCAGGACCACCCGTAAACAACACGAGAAGATTAATCATAAGACCTCATGATTGTACGCAACACGTCATTTGACAACACGGTACTTTATGTACGCAACACGTCATTTGACAACATGGTACCATGGGTCAAGATTAATTCTGATCAACACGAATACGATGGGGTCTTTATTTATTTTATTTAAGCAACTAATTGTGGACCACTAACATCGGACTGCTAACTACGGACTAAAAAAATATTAAAAGTATTAAAAGTATATATATATATATATATATATATATATATATATATATATATATATATATATATATATATATATATATATATATATGTAACGATTACTTGAAAAGAAAATATGTTGATATATTATATATATGGTTAGGTTCGTGATATCTATCGGAGACCAAGTCGAGTTAAATACCTTCAAGACAAAAGTGAGTATATAGTCCCACTTTTAAACTCTAAATATTTCGGGATGAGAATACATGCATTTTATGATTTACGTTATGGACACAAGTGATTAAAAAAAAATATTCTACGTTGAAACAAATCTGCCATCCCTATCAGTGATAATAGAGATTGGTATTCCATGTCTGGAGACAAATTCCTTCAAATATAATCGCGTCAACTTCTCCATTTTATCATCTTCTCTCATTGGCAGAAAGTGTGCTGACTTGGTGAGACGATCGATTATTACCCAAATAGTATTATAACCACTTGCAGTCCTTGGCAATTTAGTAATGAAATCCATGGTAATGTTTTCCCATTTCCATTCCGGGATCTCGGGTTGTTAAAGTAGACCTGATGGTTTCTGATGTTCAGGTTTGACCTTAGAACACGTCAAACATTCTCCTACGTATTTAGCGAGGTATTGTAAACGGGTGGGCTAACATTGCTTTATTAAAAATGTCTTAAAATTTTATTTTGGCCCGGTTTGACCCAAAAATAAAAGCCCAGTTTTGAGCCTCTTTTACAGTTATAAACCCGTCCATATTTGAATTCTAGTTCCGATTCCTCAAAATTTCTACAAGTATATCAAGGGTATATGTAACCGTATCATACATAGCTTCTATACGTATTTACTATTGGTATATACCAACAATAAACTTCAATGATCAGCCACTAGACATGATGTTACATGTGGGAACCAGCCATTTAACCTCATGTGTGACTTTTGTGCAAGAAAACAAACTAAATCTCCTATATATCCAACCCATAATCATGCTATTTTGCACACACACACACATACAATTTCATTTCCAATTTTCTTTCAAGTTAATTCACTCCCTAATCTCTCTTCATTTACCTACTCAAGAACGTATCAATATAGTCATCCGATTTCAAGGAGATTACTTCCAATCTTTCAATCCCACTCCACCACTCTTTTGATTCCAAGATTTTTCTTACCTTTTCCAGTAGCTTTGTCCAAGTAACTTGAGGTAGTAACCTTATTCATAACCTTATTCGATTCATATTTATATAGCTATTTTATTTTGTGTTATAAAATTTTAACAACAAGAACATAGTTTGAGTGATTTCAAACTTGTTCGCAAACTAAATAGATCCTTCTAATTTGATTTTTAAAAACACTTCAAGACATGTAATATATCATATTATGACAAAATCGGGTTAATCATATCTTGGCTAATTAACATAATATTTAATATATATTTACTTATGATTTTATTTTATATATTTCAGGACCACCCGTAAACAACACGAGAAGATTAATCATAAGACCTCATGATTGTACGCAACACGTCATTTGACAACACGGTACTTTATGTACGCAACACGTCATTTGACAACATGGTACCATGGGTCAAGATTAATTCTGATCAACACGAATACGATGGGGTCTTTATTTATTTTATTTAAGCAACTAATTGTGGACCACTAACATCGGACTGCTAACTACGGACTAAAAAAATATTAAAAGTATTAAAAGTATATATATATATATATATATATATATATATATATATATATATATATATATATATATATATATATATATATATATATATATATGTAACGATTACTTGAAAAGAAAATATGTTGATATATTATATATATGGTTAGGTTCGTGATATCTATCGGAGACCAAGTCGAGTTAAATACCTTCAAGACAAAAGTGAGTATATAGTCCCACTTTTAAACTCTAAATATTTCGGGATGAGAATACATGCATTTTATGATTTACGTTATGGACACAAGTGATTAAAAAAATATATTCTACGTTGAGTTGTACCACTGGCATACTTCCCTGTAACTTGGTAACTACTATTTACATGAGGTATTGTAAACGCGAATCCTGTTGATAGATCTATCGGGCCTGACAACCCCAACCGGACTGGACGACCAGTATTCAACGGTTGCACAGTACTTCGTTTCGGTGACTACACTTGGTACGGTGTAGTAAGATTTCATAATAAAGGGAATATGCGACGTTGATTAAATGTTAAGTATGGTTATCAAGTGCTCAACAACTTAGAATATTTTTATTAAAACGTTTATATATGAAATCTTGTGGTCTATATTCATAATGCTGCCGGCTTTAAACCTATATCTCACCAACTTTATGTTGACATTTTAAGCATGTTTATTCTCAGGTGATAACTAAAAGCTTCCGCTGCAACATGTTGAATTTAAGCAAGATCTTGAGTATGCATATTTGTGTCAAAAATAAAACTGCATATCGGAGGATTTGTAATGTAAAATATGTTGGAGGTCGTATTGTTATTATCACATCTAAAGTTTGTAAGTCTAAGATTATCGCTAAACGATAATCATTATTAAGTTGTTTAAACCTTGTATTTGTAATAAAAGCTATGGTTTGTATTGTAAAAACGAATGCAGTTTTTGAAAAATGTCGCATATAGAGGTCAATACCTCGCGATGAAATCATATGTTATTGTATTCGTCCTTATGGTTAAGGTCGGGTTATGACAGTTTTCAACCGTTGTTGAATTTGAATGATTTTCTCGGTAGTTTTTTGGATTATCTCTGGACCCGTAATTTGTCTATCCCCCATCTCGCTCCAACAAATCGGAGATCTGCACTTTCTACCATAAAGTGCCTCAAACAGTGCCATCTCAATACTCGAGTGGTAACTGTTGTTGTCGAAAAACTCTGCTAACGGTAGATGTCGGTCCCAACTGTTTCCAAAATTAATAACACATGCTCGTAGCATGTCTTCAAGTGTCTATATCATCCTTTCACTCTGTCCATCAGTTTGTGGGTGATGGGCAGTACTCATGTCTAGACGAGTCCCCAATGCTTGTTGCAATGTCTGCCAAAACCTTGAAACAAATCTGCCATCCCTATCAGTGATAATAGAGATTGGTATTCCATGTCTGGAGACAAATTCCTTCAAATATAATCGCGTCAACTTCTCCATTTTATCATCTTCTCTCATTGGCAGAAAGTGTGCTGACTTGGTGAGACGATCGATTATTACCCAAATAGTATTATAACCACTTGCAGTCCTTGGCAATTTAGTAATGAAATCCATGGTAATGTTTTCCCATTTCCATTCCGGGATCTCGGGTTGTTAAAGTAGACCTGATGGTTTCTGATGTTCAGGTTTGACCTTAGAACACGTCAAACATTCTCCTACGTATTTAGCGATATCGGCTTTCATACCCAGCCACCAAAAGTGTTTCTTGAGATCTTTGTACATCTTTCCCGCTCCAGGATGTATTGAGTATCTGGTTTTATGGGCTTCCTTAAGTAACATTTCTCTCACATCTCCAAACTTTGGTACCCAAATTCTTTCAGCCCTATATCGGGTTCCATCTTCCCGAATATCAAGATGTTTCTCCGATCCTTTGGGTATTTCATTCTTCAAATTTTCCTCTTTTATAACTCCCCGTTGTGCCTCCTTTATTTGAGTAGTAAGGTTAGTATGAATAATTATATTCATAGTTTTTACCCGAATAGGTTCCCTGTCCTTTCTGCTTAGGGCGTCTGCTACTGCATTCGCCTTCCCCGGGTGGTAACGAATCTCAAAGTTGTAATCATTCAACAACTCAATCCACCTACGCTGCCTCATGTTCAATTGTTTCTGATCAAATATATGTTGGAGACTCTTGTGGTCGGTATATATAATACTTTTGACCCCATATAAGTAGTGCCTCCAAGTCTTTAATGCAAAAACAACAGCACCCAATTCCAAATCATGAGTCGTATAATTTTGCTCATGAATCTTCAATTGTCTGGATGCATAGGCAATCACCTTCGTTTGTTGCATCAATACACAACTGAGGCCTTGCTTTGAGGCATCACAATATATCACAAAATCATCATTCCCTTCAGGCAATGACAATATAGGTGCCGTAGTTAACTTTTTCTTCAACAACTGAAACGCTTTCTCTTGTTCATCCTTTCATTCAAATTTATTCCCTTTATGCGTTAATGTAGTCAAGGGTTTTGCTCTTTTGGAAAAATCTTGAATGAATCTTCTGTAGTAACCAGCCAATCCTAAAAATTGGCATATCTGCATAGGAGTTTTTGGTGTTTCCACTTCTTAACGGTTTCAATCTTTACTGGATCAACTTGAATACATTCTTTGCTCACTATATGACACGAGAAATTGAACTTCTTTCAACCAAAATGCACACTTTGAAAATTTAGCGTTCAATTTTTCCTTCCTCAACAATTCTAGCACTTTTCTCAAATGTTCTTCGTACTCTTGATCATTCTTTGAGTAAATAAGTATGTCATCAATGAAAACAATGACAAACTTGTCAAGATATGGTCCACACACTCGGTTCATGAGGTCCATGAACACAGCTGGTACATTAGTCAATCCAAACGGCATAACCATAAACTCATAATGACCGTAACGAGTTCTAAAAATAGTCTTCGGAATATCATCCTCTTTCACCCGCATTTGATGATACCTGAAATGTAAATCAATCTTCGAATAAACCGATGAACCTTGTATTTAATTAAATAAGTCGTCGATTCTCAGTAGTGGATAACGGTTCTTGATGGTAAGTTTGTTCAGCTCTCGGTAGTCGATACATAACCTGAATGTACCATCCTTCTTTTTGACAAAAAACACTGGAGCTCCCCATGGTGATGTACTTGGTCGAATGAAACCACGCTCTTAAAGTTCTTGTAATTGACTTTGTAATTCCTTCATTTCGCTAGGTGCGAGTCTGTAAGGAGCACGAGCTATTGGTGCAGCTCCTGGTACAAGATCTATTTGGAATTCAACAGATCGGTGTGGAGGTAGTCCTGGTAATTCTTTCGGAAATACATCTTGAAATTCTTTTGCGACGGGAACATCATTGATGTTCTTTTCTTCGGGTTTGACTTCTTCGATGTGTGCTAGAACAGCATAGCAACCTTTTCTTATTAGCTTTTGCGCCTTCAAATTACTAATAAGATTTAGCTTCGCGTTGTTCTTTTCTCCGTACACCATTAAGGGTTTTCTCTTTTCGCGCATAATGCGAATCGCATTTTTGTAACAAACGATTTCTGCTTTCATCTCTTTCAACCTGTCCATGCCAATTATCACATCAAAACTCCCTAACTTTACTGGTATCATATCAATCTTAAACGTTTCGCTAACCAGTTTAATTTCTCTGTTCCGACATATTTTATCTGCTGTAATTAATTTACCGTTTGCTAATTCGAGTAAAAATTTATTATCCAAAGGTGTCAATGGAAAACTTAATTTAGCACAAAAATCTCTACTCATATAGCTTCTATCTGCACCCAAATCAAATAAAACATAAGTAGGTTTTTCATCAATAAGGAACGTACCTGTAACAAGCTTCGGGTCTTCCTGTGCTTCAACCGCATTTATGTTGAAGACTCTTCCTCGGCCTTGACCATTATTATTCCCCGGGTTTGGACACTTATTTCTATAATGACCCTTCTTCCCGCATCCGAAACATGTAACGTTGGCAATACTTGTTCCGGCGTTATACGTTCCTTTATTTCTGTTATCCGCTGGTCCGTAGACTTCACACTTTGTAGCACTGTGACCTGTTCTATTGCATTTGGTGCATAACTCCATACAAAAGTCATCCGAATGATATTTCTCACACCTTAGGCATCGATTTTTCTGCCTCTTGTTGTTGTTGTTGTTATTGTTATTGTTGGGGTTGTAGTTGCGGTTGAAATTGTTGTTGGGACGGTTATTGTAGTAGTTATTGTTGTTGTTGGGGCGTTTGTTGTTGCGATAAATGGTGCGATTGAATTTGTGATTATTGTTGTGATGATTGTTGAGGTGATTGTTACTGTTGTTGTGTTGATGACTTTTGTCGCTATTTTCTTCCCACTTTCTCTTGACTTGTTTCGTGTTGGCTTCTTCGGCCTCCTGTTCTTTAATCCTTCCCTCAATCTGATTTATGAGTTTGTGAGCCATTCGACTTGCCTTTTGTATGGAGGGGGCTCATGTGAACTCACATCTTCTTAAATCCTTTCTGGTAACCCTTTTACAAATGCGTCGATCTTCTCTTCTTCATCTTCGAACGCTCTTGGACACAATAGGCAAAACTCTGTGAATCGTCGTTCGCACGTGGTAATGTCGAAACCTTGCGTTCGTAATCCTCTAAGCTCTACTTTGAGCTTATTGACCTCGTTTCTGGGACGGTACTGTTCGTTAATCAAGTGCTTGAATGCTGACCACGGTAGTGTGTAAGCAGCATCTTGTCCCACCTGCTCGAGATAGGTGTTCCACCATGTTAACGCAGTACCTGTGAAGGTATGCGTAGCGTACTTTACTTTGTCTTCTTGTAAGACCCAAATATTTATTGTACATAATGTATTTATGGTGTACGATTCGTATACGAAGTGTACGAAGCAGGTACGTGTTGCTTGCTCGAACGTCGAAGAAAACTGGACGTCGTTTGAGGTACAAAGTGTGTACGTATCTTTTCAACCCCAAATAAAGTTTGAGTTGATGTTTCAAAGCCTTACCATTGGAAAGAATATCTTATTACGTTTCCAATGATATTTGGTTCATCGAAAACGGAGCTACGGTCAAAAAGTTATGGCCAAAACAAGTTTCTGAAATCTGACCTGCAGTGTGGAGCGGCGCGCGACCTTTTGGCGCGGCGCGCCGAATGGGTCTGATGCGTTTTTTTTCAGCATTTTAAGTGTCTAAATGAAGGGTATTATGGTCCTTTCACTTGTGGACGGATTTGTGGCTTTTAGATCAGTTTTAGATCCACTTTTGGATCATTTTCAAGTCCACAAACACTCTCATCTTCAACCTCAAGTTCTAGAGTGAGAGTAGAGTGAGAAAGCTTGAGAAGAGGAAGAAGAAGCTTGGATTCTTCAAGTTTAAGCTCATTACTTGTGTTGTTGTTGTACTAGCTTCGTTTTCTTCAAAAGGTAAAACCCTAATTTGGATTTAGTTGTGTTAATTCGTTTATTATGCTAGGGTTTGTGTTAAAGTAGATGTAAAACCCATTTCTTGGAAGTTTGGGGTAAACGGGTTAAGTTTTAGTGCAATAACCCTAATATTGGTGGGTCTAGGGTTGGATGATGATATTGTGGGTTTGTAAAACTAAATTAGTTGATGAAATCACTAGCTACTTGGATTGTTGGTGATTAGGGGTGTAAACTTACAATTTGGTGTTTTGACTAGTTTTAGGTCAAAATGGGTTTTTGAGTAAACAACCCTATAAATGGCGTTTAATGGCTAAAAGAGTTAAGATTAGCTATTTCGGGAACGCGGGAAGTGATTTCATAAGTTTTGGACTTGTGAGTATCGTTTTATGCTTAATAGGGTGTAAAACACACTTTAGGACCAAATGGGCGGGTCGTGTGTTTAAATGAGTGATCGAATGACCAAACCATGTTTAAATGATGTTGTTGAGGCATAATCACAAGTCATTTGTGATTATGAAGGTTTTCGAGCGAAAAATGGTTTTTGGTCAAAGTTGGTCAATAGGATGTTCTAGGAGAACATATGTATTGTTTAAGTCGAACAAGCATTGTGAGTAGCTTATTTGCATGTATACTTTGCGTAGGTGATTTGCGTGAAGTCGGTGGAAGAAGTTAAGATCGCGGAATACGTTCTTCAAGTATTTCAAGGTGAGTGGAATATTTATACGCTTATGTATATAATTTGGTTGCTTGCGTGCGGTGTGGTAAGTGACATCCGTTAGGACTCACTTTTCGGGGACCACAATTGGGCTGGAAAATATAGTGAGTGATATCCGCGTGGATAGCTCTTCGTTGACTATATTTGTTTGGCGTATGTGGCGAGTGATAAACGCTTGACCTATCGCTCTTTGTCGGCCACGTGTGCATGTGTGTGTTTGGTTATGTGACGAGTGATTAATGCTTGACCTATCGCTCTTCGTCGGTCACATGTGTGTGTTCGGGCATGTAGCGAGTGATTAACGTTTGACCTATCACTCTTCGTCGGCTACATGTGTATGTTTAGATATGTGGTGAGTGATTAATGTTTGACCTATCGCTCTTCGTCGGCCACATATGTGTGTTGGGGTAAGTGGTGAGTGTCATCCGTTTCGGGATCCGCTCTTCGTTGGCCACTTATCGTGGGATGGTAAGCGGTTCCGCTTTTCGTCGGCCATCCTTGTGATTGAGGTAAGTGTTAATGTTTCGGTTGCACTTTTCGTCGGCCTCATGGTGCGTAGTGGTGAGTAGTTAACGATTTTGACCTACTACTCTTCGTCGGCCACTTACGCGTGCGATGGGTGGTGAGTAGTTAACGATTTTGACCTACTACTCTTCGTCGGCCACCATCGAGTCGAATGTCGACATTGGGTATATTGGGATGTGTAATTTTATTAGCATTGTACGTATTCGTTTTTGGCATGTATTATTGTTGAGATCTCTATGCTAATGATGTTGACTTGTTGTACGTACGATTAATCGTTTATTTGTTATTGCGGTTTGCTAATGTTATTGTGTTGTTGTGTAGGTGTATGCAAGTAATTGGATTATGTATGTATGCGTATAAGTATTGCATTCACTAAGCATTAGCTTACCCTCTCGTTGTTTACATTTTTAGGTTCGAAGGCGGACGTGGCAAGGGTATGCTCGGGATTAGATGATTTTTCCCATTTTGATGCTTGCTTGGATTCGACCTAGGATTGGGTAGTTTATCCCCAACATCATGCTCGTAGTTTGTTGGAACTTAAACTCACTGGGTCGAAGTTGTATTTTGTATTAAAAGGGGTATTTTGGGCATATGTGGGCCCCGCGATGTAAAACTCGTTTTAATTAATTAATCATGTTAGTTTTACTTATATTAATGTGTTGTAAACAAAAAGCGTTTCGTTTGAAAGTGTCGGGAACGAGTCTATCTTTTTCGCATTTAAAAAGCCCGGGGACAGGCCGTTTTGGCGCGGCGCGCCAGATAGGGGCGCGGCGCGCGGGGTCACTGTACAGCAATTTTTTTTTGTTTGTATTTTCACGGGGTTTGGTCGAGGGTTGGTTTGGGTTGTTACAAGTGGTATCAGAGCTTGGTCTAAGGGATTTAGGCGACTTGAGATAGGTGCCTAGACTTAGACTTTTATGTATGCTTTTATGCGGGACTTGTAGGATTACGGGTCGGTTCGGGTTTCTAGTTAGTGCCTTTGAGAATAGGTGCTTTAACTATGTGTTGATTATGTGTTACTAATCATGTTGTGTTGTGTTGAACATCTAGCGAGATGATTGTTGTATTCATGAGTTCGGCATGGCGTGTGAGCGTAATAATGCTTCGCGACCATTATTACGGTTGCAAGCCAAGTCATGCAAGTGATGTACAACAAGTGTTGAACTAGATGGGATGTACGAACGGTGGCATATTATATGCTTGTGAACGATTGATCGTGGTGGTGTGTGTAAGTTATTCATGTTGTGTTCCTAACCGAGTTCATTTCTTAGAATGACGACAAGGAGCAAACAAGCCAACGAAGATCAAGACGAAGACGTTGAGTTCACGGCTAAGGTTGAGGCCATCTTTAAACGTCAAAAAGCGGAGTTTCTCGAGGATGTTAGAAAGGTTTTCCGGGAATCTGTTGATGGGCAAATAACCGATCTAATTGATGAAAGGGTGAAGGTCGCAATCGAGGAAGCGCTTGATGCTAGAAATATTTATCCCCGAGGTGAAGGGAGTGAAGGAAATGGGAGGCGGGACTTCCATTACAAAAACTTCAAGGATGCACAACCTCCTATGTTTAATGCGGTAAGGGATCCGTTGAAGAGTACATGTTGGGTTTTCGACATCGAGGGGGTTTTCCGTACTAGTGAATGTCCTACCGAGAAGAAAACGAGGTACGGTTCTAGTATGTTACGTGAAGAAGCCAAGTTGTGGTGGGATGACAAGATTCAATTGTATGGCGAGGAACAATGTATGAGCTTGTCATGGGATGAGTTCAAAAAGGAGTTCTTTGATGAATACCGAACTTCTTCCGATCTTGATAGAATCCAGGACGAGTTACACAATTTGCGACAGGGTTCGATGGACTTGGTTACTCTCAAGTCTACCTTCTTGGCAAAGACTCGTTTTTGTCCGGAGTATGTTGGTGACGATCACAAGTTGATGAAAGATTTTTACCGTACGATGAATGATGAATTGAAGGGTAAAATTAGTCGGGGAATGGCTAAGTCTTTTGAGGAGCTATTCGAATTGGCTCGGGGTTTCGAACCGGAGGTGTCGAAGCCAAGTGTGTCTGATGTTAGTAAACGGAAGTCCGAGACTACGATGCATTCAAACAAGAAAAGTAAGAGTATTTCCGAGGGCCGCGGGAGCATGAAAAGGAGTGGCACCGGTGGTTTTGTGCCCACGTGTTATAATTGTGGCGAACGAGGTCATTTGTCGCGCGAGTGTACGAATGCAAAATCTAACAAGGTTATGTGTTTTAATTGTCAAAAGGAGGGACACCGAAGGTCTACGTGTCCGGATTTAGTTAGTGATGCATGAGAACCTGACGATGGTGTTCAGGTAATTTTTCGACTATCTTATTGAAACGTACTTATGATGTTGTTTGTTGCATTTTGTGTTAGTGCGTAGTGTAATGAGGGGTAGTGTTCCTCATGGAATTACCCTATGTTGTTGATCCGGTTGTCGGGCGAAGGGCATAAGACTTGGTGCAACCAAGCATTCCTTGATATTTGGAAAATGTTTATACCAAGCCACATGGGTGGGTTTTGGTGTTCGAATGATAGAGCGTGTTCGCTCTCGTGTAGAGGTTGTTAAACCGTGAGGTTCGTCGGGTGGGTAAAACCCGAGAGATCTAGTGTTGATCTCGACGTGTATTGGTGAAGGAGTCTACATGACGCGACGTTAGGTGCCTTTTTTTTTCCATACCTACAAGCGTAGTGTTCGACTCCGATGGTGATGCGGTTATGTTGTACTTAGGGTACCGAAGATAAACCCTTAGGTACATGAGTGACTAGGTGAAACTTTGATTAGTTACGGCAAACGGAGAATTTGCAAGGTTAAAGTTTGGGTAAATTATGGTACATTTTTCGTTCGAAGTGTTTGAGGATAGGTTTTTAGTGTGAGATTTCGGATGATGCTCATAGTGGATCTGAAATTTGTGTAGGGACCTAGATTTGGTCGGTTTGCGGTAGAGTACAATTTCGGTTAAAATTGTACTTATGATTTTGGACTTAAATTATCACCGAGGTGGTAATGTGGTAAATCTCGTTGAGAGGTAATGGACGTGTTTGACGAGCAAGGTGAAATCCCTCGGTTAAGGGATGTGTGTGTCGGATTCTCTTCTAGAGAATTATTGTTTTGTGCCTATGTGCGATATAGGTGGTTCTTGCTCGGTTGTGATGGCGATATTCGCGCGTGCGGATATTTTGTGTGCGGGAATTCCTGGATGTGTGGAATGATTCTAAGTATGTGCATATACTTAATTTGTTTATATGTATTGTGGCAAGTGTCATCCAATTGTGAGGGTTTACTTTTCGTTGGCCACGGTTGAAGTGTGATAAGTAGTAAGTGTTATCCGTTAAGATTCACTTTTCGTCGGCTACTTATTGGTGTGTGGAATGCGTTTTCCGTTAGGGATCGCTTTTGTTTAGCCATGTGTGGGTAGAGGTAAGTGTGATCCGTAAGGATGCGCTTTTTGTCAGCCTCTTGTTGCGTAGTGGTAAGTGGTTAACGTTTGATCTACCGCTTTTCGTCGGCCACGTACGCGTAAGGATGTGGGGCAAGTGGTATCCAATCGTGAGGATTCACTTTTCGTCGGCTCCATTGTGTTGTTTATTGTCCATGTTATTGGTGTGTTGTTACTTTAGAGATGTACGTGATAAGGGTACACTAAAGGGATTGCTAACTTGGTACGAGGATATGGAATGTTAGCTTGTTTATGTCATGCGGTCGAGGCATGAGTTTGTCCCGGTTCGGGGATGAAGCGAGACTTAGTGCTCGGTTTGGTAGAATTGGTGAATCACGGATGATGATTCTAAACGGAAAGGTAACCTTGTGTAAGGTCACCTAAAGGATTTGTATGAAATCTTCGAATTTGGGGGAAATGTTGTGGACATCGAGTTTGGACGTATGTCGAAGGACCATGGATTTTGGTACTTGCTAATTTAAGTGACGAGGATCACGAGGACGTGATCGATTCTAAGTGGGGGAGAGTTGTAAGACCCAAATATTTATTGTACATAATGTATTTATGGTGTACGATGCGTATACGAAGTGTACGAAGCAGGTACGTGTTGCTTGCTCGAATGTCGAAGAAAACTGGACGTTGTTTGAGGTACAAAGTGTGTACGTATCTTTTCAACCCCAAATAAAGTTTGAGTTGATGTTTCAAAGCCTTACCATTGGAAAGAATATCTTATTACGTTTCCAACGATATTTGGTTCATCGAAAACGGAGCTACGGTCAAAAAGTTATGGCCAAAACAAGTTTCTGAAATCTGACCTGCAGTGTGGAGCGGCGCGCGACCTTTTGGCGCGGCGCGCCGAATGGGTCTGATGCGTTTTTTTCAGCATTTTAAGTGTCTAAATGAAGGGTATTATGGTCCTTTCACTTGTGGACGGATTTGTGGCTTTTAGATCAGTTTTAGATCCACTTTTGGATCATTTTCAAGTCCACAAACACTCTCATCTTCAACCTCAAGTTCTAGAGTGAGAGTAGAGTGAGAAAGCTTGAGAAGAGGAAGAAGAAGCTTGGATTCTTCAAGTTTAAGCTCATTACTTGTGTTGTTGTTGTACTAGCTTCGTTTTCTTCAAAAGGTAAAACCCTAATTTGGATTTAGTTGTGTTAATTCGTTTATTATGCTAGGGTTTGTGTTAAAGTAGATGTAAAACCCATTTCTTGGAAGTTTGGGGTAAACGGGTTAAGTTTTAGTGCAATAACCCTAATATTGGTGGGTCTAGGGTTGGATGATGATATTGTGGGTTTGTAAAACTAAATTAGTTGATGAAATCACTAGCTACTTGGATTGTTGGTGATTAGGGGTGTAAACTTACAATTTGGTGTTTTGACTAGTTTTAGGTCAAAATGGGTTTTTGAGTAAACAACCCTATAAATGGCGTTTAATGGCTAAAAGAATTAAGATTAGCTATTTCGGGAACGCGGGAAGTGATTTCATAAGTTTTGGACTTGTGAGTATCGTTTTATGCTTAATAGGGTGTAAAACACACTTTAGGACCAAATGGGCGGGTCGTGTGTTTAAATGAGTGATCGAATGACCAAACCATGTTTAAATGATGTTGTTGAGGCATAATCACAAGTCATTTGTGATTATGAAGGTTTTCGAGCGAAAAATGGTTTTTGGTCAAAGTTGGTCAATAGGATGTTCTAGGAGAACATATGTATTGTTTAAGTCGAACAAGCATTGTGAGTAGCTTATTTGCATGTATACTTTGCGTAGGTGATTTGCGTGAAGTCGGTGGAAGAAGTTAAGATCGCGGAATACGTTCTTCAAGTATTTCAAGGTGAGTGGAATATTTATACGCTTATGTATATAATTTGGTTGCTTGCGTGCGGTGTGGTAAGTGACATCCGTTAGGACTCACTTTTCGGGGACCACAATTGGGCTGGAAAATATAGTGAGTGATATCCGCGTGGATAGCTCTTCGTTGACTATATTTGTTTGGCGTATGTGGCGAGTGATAAACGCTTGACCTATCGCTCTTTGTCGGCCACGTGTGCATGTGTGTGTTTGGTTATGTGACGAGTGATTAATGCTTGACCTATCGCTCTTCGTCGGTCACATGTGTGTGTTCGGGCATGTAGCGAGTGATTAACGTTTGACCTATCACTCTTCGTCGGCTACATGTGTATGTTTAGATATGTGGTGAGTGATTAATGTTTGACCTATCGCTCTTCGTCGGCCACATATGTGTGTTGGGGTAAGTGGTGAGTGTCATCCGTTTCGGGATCCGCTCTTCGTTGGCCACTTATCGTGGGATGGTAAGCGGTTCCGCTTTTCGTCGGCCATCCTTGTGATTGAGGTAAGTGTTAACGTTTCGGTTGCACTTTTCGTCGGCCTCATGGTGCGTAGTGGTGAGTAGTTAACGATTTTGACCTACTACTCTTCGTCGGCCACTTACGCGTGCGATGGGTGGTGAGTAGTTAACGATTTTGACCTACTACTCTTCGTCGGCCACCATCGAGTCGAATGTCGACATTGGGTATATTGGGATGTGTAATTTTATTAGCATTGTACGTATTCGTTTTTGGCATGTATTATTGTTGAGATCTCTATGCTAATGATGTTGACTTGTTGTACGTACGATTAATCGTTTATTTGTTATTGCGGTTTGCTAATGTTATTGTGTTGTTGTGTAGGTGTATGCAAGTAATTGGATTATGTATGTATGCGTATAAGTATTGCATTCACTAAGCATTAGCTTACCCTCTCGTTGTTTACATTTTTAGGTTCGAAGGCGGACGTGGCAAGGGTATGCTCGGGATTAGATGATTTTTCCCATTTTGATGCTTGCTTGGATTCGACCTAGGATTGGGTAGTTTATCCCCAACATCATGCTCGTAGTTTGTTGGAACTTAAACTCACTGGGTCGAAGTTGTATTTTGTATTAAAAGGGGTATTTTGGGCATATGTGGGCCCCGCGATGTAAAACTCGTTTTAATTAATTAATCATGTTAGTTTTACTTATATTAATGTGTTGTAAACAAAAAGCGTTTCGTCTGAAAGTGTCGGGAACGAGTCTATCTTTTTCGCATTTAAAAAGCCCGGGGACAGGCCGTTTTGGCGCGGCGCGCCAGATAGGGGCGCGGCGCGCGGGGTCACTGTACAACAATTTTTTTTTGTTTGTATTTTCACGGGGTTTGGTCGAGGGTTGGTTTGGGTTGTTACACTTCTTCAGTACACTTACTTATGGCAAACACCGATTCGACCTTCTCGGTCCACCGTTTTAATCCGATTGGACCCTCGGTTCCATCGAATTCCAGAGGTTTACAAGTAGTGAATTCTTTGTAGGAGCATCCTACACGATTTCTTGTGGAATTAGTTCCACTGCTAGAACCAGAGTTATTGTTGTTATTTTGCATTGCGGCCTGCACTGCGGCTATGTTCGCAGCAAGGAAAACACGGAAGTCTTCCTCACTCATGTTCAAGTTCTGACGAGTTTTCGGTGCCATTTCCTTCAAAAATAGCCAAAAGAATTGAGTTAATCATATAGAATTTAAGAGTAGTCAATAGTATTTCGTAGCATAATATGAACTTATTTATAAAAGCTTTTTCTTCATATTAGCGTTTTATAGTTTTAATTCGGGTAGTACCTACCCGTTAAGTTCATACTTAGTAGCTACTATACAATTCAACAACTACGATTCTATATGAAAAACTAAATACAATAATATTTCGCGTTCAAACTTTTATACAATTTTTACAAATTTTCAATATCGCTATTTTACATATAGCATGAAGTATAGCACACAATAACTTTGATACAAGGCAGTTGCGAAGACAATTCTAGTTAATATGCAAGTCGTTCAGTAAAGGCAATAAAGACACGTAATTCATAAGTCCAGAAACAAGTCATGCATGAAATGTCCCGTTCATATTGATTATAAACGTTCCATATTAATTGATTTCGTCACGAGGTTTTGACCTCTATATGAGACGTTTTTCAAAGACTGCATTCATTTTTAAAACAACCATAACATTTATTTTATCGATAAATGTTTAAAAAGCATTACGTAGATTATCAAATAATGATAATCTAAAATATACCGTTTACACACGACCATTACATAATGGTTTACAATAAGAATATATTACATCAAAAATAAGTTTCTTGAATGCAGTTTTTACATAATATCATACAAGCATGGACTCCAAATCTTGCCCTTATTTTAGTATGCAACAGTGGAAGCTCTTAATAATCACCTGAGAATAAACATGCTTAAAACGTCAACAAAAATGTTGGTGAGTTATAGGTTTAACCTATATATTATCAAATCATAATAATAGACCACAAGATTTCATATTTCAATATACATCCCATACATAGAGATAAAATTCATTCATATGGTGAACACCTGGTAACCGACATTAACAAGATGCATATAAGAATATCCCCTATCATTCCGGGAAATCCTTCGGACATGATAAAAACGAATTCAAAGTACTAAAGTATCCGGTACTTTGGATGGGGTTCGTTAGGCCCAATAGATCTATCTTTAGGATTCACGTCAATTAGTAGATCGGCTTACTAATTCTTAGGCTACTGAGCAAAAGGGGCATATTCGGCTTCGATCATTCACCCATATAATGTAGTTTCAATTACTTGTGTCTATTTCGTAAAACATTTATAAAACTGCATGTATTCTCATCCCAAAATACTAGATTTTAAAAGTGGGACTATAACTCACTTTCACAGATTTTTACTTCGTCGGGAAGTAAGACTTGGCCACTGGTCGATTCACGAACCTATAACAAATATGTATATATATATATCAAAGTATGTTCAAAATATATTTGGACCATTTTTAATACGTTTTAATATTTTAAGTTTATTAAGTCAGCTGTCCTAGGTAGTAACCTACAACTAGTTGTCCACAATTAGATGTACAGAAATAAATCGATATATATATTATCTTGAATCAATCCACGACCCAGTGTATACACGTCTCAGGCTAGATCACAACTCAAATTATATATATTTTTGGAATCAACCTCAACCCTGTATAGCTAACTCCAACATTACTGCGTATAGAGTGTCTATGGTTGTTCCAAATAATATATATACATGGGTCGATATGATATGTCAAAACATTTGCATACATGTCTATGGTATCCCAAGATTACATTAGAATACATGTATAATACAATATAAGTTAGCTAGGATATGATTTGTATAGAATTGTTACAATATTTCCCGTAGCTACAACAATCAAAAAATATTTAATCGTGTTTTACCCATAACTTCTTCGTTTTAAATCCGATTTGAGTGAATAAAATTGCTATGGTTTCATATTGAACTCTATTTTATGAATCTAAACATAAAAAGTATAGGTTTATAGTCAAAAAATAAGTTACAAGTCGTTTTTGTAAAGGTAGTCATTTCAGTCGAAAGAACGACGTCTAGATGACCATTTTGGAAAACATACTTTCACTTTGAGTTTAACCATGATTTTTGGATATAGTTTCATGTTCATAAGAAAAATCATTTTCCTATAAGAACAACTTTTAAATCAAATTTTATCATAGTTTTTAATTAACTAACCCAAAACAGCCCGCGGTGTTACTACGACAGCGTATATCCAGTTTTACGGTGTTTTTCGTGTTTTTCGGTTTTAAATCATTAAGTTAGAATATCACATAGATATAGAACATGTGTTTAGTTGATTTTAAAATTCAAGTTAGAAGGATTAACTTTTGTTTGTGAACAAGTTTAGAATTAACTAAACTATGTTCTAGTGATTACATGTTCAAATCTTCGAATAAGATAGTTTTATATGTATGAATCGAATGATGTTATGAACATAATTACTACCTCAAGTTTAGTAGGTAAACCTACTGGAAGTGACAATAAATGATCTAGCTTCAAAGGATCTTGGATGGCTTGAAAGTTCTTGAAGTAGAATCATGACACGAAAACAAGTTCAAGTAAGATTATCACTCGAATTAAGATAGTTATAGTTATAGGAATTGAATCAAAGTTTGTATATGAGTATTACCTTGATTTAGAATGATATCTTACTATAAACAACAAGGATTTCTTGAGGTTGGATGATCACTTTACAAGATTGGAAGTGAGCTAGTAAACTTGGAAGTATTCTTGATTTTATGAAACTAGAACTTGTAGAATTTATGAAGAACACTTAGAACTTGAAGATGGAACTTAAGAGAGATCAATTAGATGAAGAAAATTGAAGAATGAAAGTATTTGTAGGTGTTTTTGGTCGTTGGTATATGGATTAGATATAAAGGATATGTAATTTTGTTTTCATGTAAATAAGTCATGAATGATTACTAATATTTTTGTAATTTTATGAGATATTTCATGCTAGTTGCCAAATGATGGTTCCCACATGTGTTAGGTGACTCACATGGGCTGCTAAGAGCTAATCATTGGAGTGTATATACTAATAGTACATACATCTAAATGCTGTGTATTGTACGAGTACGAATACGGGTGCATACGAGTAGAATTGTTGATGAAACTGAACGAGGATGTAATTGTAAGCATTTTTGTTAAGTAGAAGTATTTTGATAAGTGTCTTGAAGTCTTTAAAAAGTGTATGAATACATATTAAAACACTACATGTATATACATTTTAACTGAGTCGTTAAGTCATCGTTAGTCGTTACATGTAAATGTTGATTTGAAACCTTTAAGTTAACGATCTTGTTAAATGTTGTTAACCCAATGTTTATTATATCTAATGAGATGTTAAATTATTATATTATCATGATATTATGATATATTAATATATCTTAATATGATATATATACATTTAAATGTCGTTACAACGATAATCGTTACATATATGTCTCGTTTCGAAATCCTTAAGTTAGTAGGCTTGTTTTTACATATGTAGTTCATTGTTAATATACATAATGACATGTTTACTTATCATTTATCATTATTAAACATAGTGTAACAATATCTTAATATGATTCATATGTAATTAGTAAGACGTTGTTATAACGATAATCGTTATATATATCGTTTCGAGTTTCTTAATTCAATAAACACAATTTTATGTATATAACTCATTGTTAAAATACCTAATGAGATACTTACTTATCATAATATCATGTTAATTATATATATAATCATATATATGTCATCATATAGTTTTTACAAGTTTTGGCGTTCGTGAATCACCGGTCAACTTGGGTGGTCAATTGTCTATAAGAAACCTATTTCAATTAATCAAGTCTTAACAAGTTTGATTGCTTAACATGTTGGAAACACTTAATCATGTAATTATCATTTTCATTTAATATATATAAACATGGAAAAGTTCGGGTCACTACAGTACCTACCCGTTAAATAAATTTCGTCCCGAAATTTTAAGCAGTTGGAGTTGTTGACGTATCTTCTGGAAATAAGTGCGGGTATTTCTTCTTCATCTGATTTTCTCGTTCCCAGGTGAACTCGGGTCCTCTACGAGCATTCTATCGAACCTTAACAATTGGTATCTTGTTTTGTTTAAGTCTTTTAACCTCACGATCCATTATTTCGACGGGTTCTTCGATGAATTGAAGTTTTTCGTTGATTTGGAATTCATCTAACGGAATAGTGAGATCTTCTTTAGCAAAACATTTCTTCAAATTCAAGACGTGGAAAGTGTTATGTACAGCCGCGAGTTGTTGAGGTAACTCAAGTCAGTAAGCTACTGGTCCGACACGATCAATAATCTTGAATGGTCCAATATACCTTGGATTTAATTTCTCTCATTTACCAAATCGAACAACGCCTTTCCAAGGTGCAACCTTAAGCATGACCATCTCTCCAATTTCAAATTCTATATCTTTTCTTTTAATGTCGGCGTAGCTCTTTTGTCGACTTTGGGCGGTTTTCAACCGTTGTTGAATTTGAATGATCTTCTCGGTAGTTTCTTGTATTATCTCCGGACCCGTAATCTGTCTATCCCCCACTTCACTCCAACAAATTGGAGACCTGCACTTTCTACCATAAAGTGCTTCAAACGGCGCCATCTCAATGCTTGAATGGTAGCTGTTGTTGTAGGAAAATTCTGCTAACGGTAGATGTCGATCTCAACTGTTTCCGAAATCAATAACACATGCTCGTAGAATGTCTTCAAGCGTTTGTATCGTCCTTTCACTCTGCCCATCAGTTTGTGGATGATAGGCAGTACTCATGTCTAGACGAGTTCCTAATGCTTGCTGTAATGTCTGCCAGAATCTTGAAATAAATCTGCCATCCCTATCAGAGATAATAGAGATTGGTATTCCATGTCTGGAGATGACTTCCTTCAAATACAGTTGTGATAACTTCTCCATCTTGTCATCTTCTCTTATTGGCAGGAAGTGTGCTGATTTGGTGAAACGATCAACTGTTACCTAAATAGTATCAAAACCACTTGCAGTCCTTGGCAATTTAGTGATGAAATCCATGGTAATGTTTTCCCATTTCCATTCCGGGATTTCGGGTTGTTGAAGTAGACCTGATGGTTTCTGATGCTCCGCTTTGACCTTAGAACATGTCAAACATTCCCCTACGTATTTAGCAACATCGGCTTTCATACCTGGCCACCAAAAATATTTCTTGAGATTCTTGTACATCTTCCCCGTTCCAGGATGTATTGAGTATCTGGTTTTATGAGCTTCTCTAAGTACCATTTCTTTCATATCTCCAAATTTTGGTACCCAAATCCTTTCAGCCCTATAACGGGTTCCATCTTCCCGAATATTAAGATGCTTCTCCGATCCTTTGGGTATTTCATCCTTTAAATTTCCCTCTTTTAAAACTCCTTGTTGCGCCTCCTTTATTTGAGTAGTACGGTTAGTGTGAATCATTATATTCATAGCTTTTACTCGAATGGGTTCTCTGTCCTTTCTGCTCAAGGCGTCGGCTACCACATTTGCCTTCCCCGGGTGATAACGAATCTCAAAGTCGTAATCATTCAATAATTCAATCCATCTGCGCTGCCTCATGTTCAGTTATTTCTGATTAAATATGTGTTGAAGACTTTTGTGGTCGGTATATATAATACTTTTAACCCCATATAAGTAATACCTCCAAGTATTTAATGCAAAAACAACTGCGCCTAATTTCAAATCATGCGTCGTATAATTCTGCTCGTGAATCTTCAATTGTCTAGACGCATAAGCAATTACTTTTGTTCGTTGCATTAATACACAACCATGACCTTGCTTTGAGGCGTCACAATATATCACAAAATCATCATTCCCTTCAGGTAATGACAATATAGGTGCCGTAGTTAACTTTTTCTTTAACAATTGAAACGCTTTCTCTTGTTTATCTTTCCATTCAAATTTCTTCCCTTTATGCGTTAATGCAGTCAAGGGTTTTGCTATTCTGGAAAAGTCTTGGATGAACCTTCTGTAGTAACCAGCTAGTCCGGAAAACTGACGTATGTGTTTCGGAGTTTTCGGGGTTTCTCACTTTTCAACGGTTTCAATCTTTGCTGGATCCACTTGAATACCTTCTTTGTTCACTATGTGACCGAGGAATTGAACTTCTTCCAACCAAAATGCACACTTTGAAAACTTAGCGTAGAGTTTTTCTTTTCTCAGCAACTCTAGCACTTTTCTCAAATATTCTTCTTGCTCTTGATCATTCTTCGAGTAAATAAGTATGTCATCGATAAAAACAATGACAAACTTGTCAAGATATGGCCCACACACTCAGTTCATGAGGTCCATGAACACAGCTGGTGCGTTAGTCAATCCAAACGGCATAACCATAAACTCGTAATGACCGTAACGCGTCCTAAAAGCAGTCTTTGGAATATCATCCTCCTTCACCCGCATTTGATGATATCCAGAACGTAAATCGATCTTTGAATAAATAAACGAGCCTTGTAGTTGATCAAATAAGTCGTCGATTCTCGGTAGTGGGTAGCGGTTCTTGATGGTAAGTTTGTTCAACTCTCGGTAGTCGATACACAACCTGAATGTACCATCTTTCTTCTGACAAACAAAATAGGAGCTCCCCATGGTGATGTGCTTGGTCGAATGAAACCACGCTCTAAAAGTTCCTGTAACTGACTTTGTAATTCTTTCATTTCGCTGGGTGCGAGTCTGTATGGAGCATGAGCTATTGGTGCATCTCCTGGTACAAGGTCTATTTGAAATTCAACGGATCGATGTGGGGGTAATCCCGGTAATTCTTTCGAAAATACGTCAGGAAATTCTTTTGCGACGGGAACATCACTGATGTTCTTTTCTTCAGGTTTAACTTCCTCGATGTGTGCTAGAATGACGTAACAACCTTTTCTTATTAGTTTTTGCGCCTTCAAACTACTAATAAGATTTAATTTCGCGTTTTTCTTTTCTCCGTACACCATTAAAGGTTTTCCTTTTTCACGCATAATGCGAATCGCATTTTTGTAACAAACGACCTCTGCTCTCACCTTTTTCAACCAGTCCATGCCAATTATTACATCAAAACTTCCTAACTCGACTGGTATTAAATCAATTTTAAACGTTTCATCCCCCAGTTTAATTTCTCTCTCCCGACATATATTATCTGCTGAAATTAATTTATCGTTTGCTAATTCGAGTAAAAGTTTACTATCCAAAGGCGTCAGTAGGCAACTTAATTTAGCACAAAATTCTCTACTCATATAGCTTCTATCCGCACCCGAATCAAATAAAACATAAGCAAATTTATCATCAATAAGAAACGTACCCGTAACAAGCTCCGGGTCTTCCTGCGCTTCTGTCGCATTAATATTGAAAACTCTTCTACGACCCTGCCCATTAGTATTCCCCTGATTTGGGCAATTTCTAATAATGTGGCCCGGTTTCCCACATTTATAACAAACAGCGTTGGTATTACTTGCTCCGACACTATTCGTTTCGGCATTACTTGTTCCGACATTATTTGTTCCTTTAGTTCTATTAAACTTTGGTCCGTAGACCTCACACTTTGTCGCACTATGACCATTTCTTTTACACCTGTTGCAAAATGTCGTGCAAAACCCCTGATGATTTTCTTCACACCTATGACATGGCTGTTTTTGGTTTTTGTTGCCGTTGTTGTTATTAAGGTTGTTGTTGGGATTGTTATTGTTATTGAAACGATTGTTGTAGTTGTTGTTGTTATTGGGTTGTTTGTTATAGTTATTTTTAGGATTGCGGTTATTGTTGCGATTGTTATTGCGGTTGTTGGGATAGTTGTTGCGATTGTAGTTGTAATTGTTGTTGTTGTTGTACCGGTGACTCTTGTCACCGTTTTCCTCCCACTTCCTCTTGAGTTGTTTCGTGTTGGCTTCTTCGGCTGCATGCTCTTTAATTCTTCCCTCAATCTGATTTACGAGTTTATGAGCCATTCGACTTGCCTTCTGTATAGAAGCGGGCTCGTGTGAACTCACATCTTCTTGAATCCTTACTGGTAACCCTTTTACATACACGTCGATCTTCTCTTCTTCATCTTCGAATGCTCCCAGACACAATAGGCACAACTCTGTGAATCGTTGTTCATATGTGGTAATGTCAAACCCTTGTGTTCGTAACTCTCTAAGTTCTGCCTTGAGTTTATTGACTTCGTTTCTAGGACGGTACTGCTGGTTCATCAATTGCTTGAATGCCGACCATGGTAGTGCGTAAGCAACATTTTGTCCTACCTGTTCAAGATAGGTGTTCCACCACGTTAACGCAGTACCTGTGAAGGTATGCGTAGCGTACTTAACTTTGTCCTCTTCAGTACACTTACTTATGGCAAACACCGATTCGACTTTCTCGGTCCACCATTTCAATCCAATTGGTCCTTCGGTTCCATCAAATTCCAAAGGTTTGCAGGCAGTGAATTCTTTGTAGGAGCATCCTACACAATTTCTTGCGCCGTTAGCTGCATTGCTAGATTCAGAGTTATTATTGGTATGTAGCGCAGCCTGTACTGCGGCTATGTTTGCAGCAAGAAAGGTACGAAATTCCTCTTCGCTCATATTCATGGTGTGTCGAGTAGTGGGTGCCATTTCCTTCAAAATAGCCAACTGAATCGAGTTAATCATACAGAATATTAAGAGTAGTCAATAGTATTTCGTAGCATAATATGAACTCATTTATAAAAGCTTTTTCTTCATATTAGCATTTTATAAGTTTAAATTCGGGTACTACCTACCCGTTAAGTTCATACTTAATAGCTAATATACAATTCAACTACTACAATTCCATATGAAAAACTGATTATAATAATATATCACATGCAAATATTCTTCAAACTTACAACTTCGCCATATTACATATAACATGAAATATAGTACACTATGATACATGACAGTTTTGAAGATAAATCTAGTTAATACGCAAGTTGTTCAGCAAAGGAAATAAAGACACGTAATTCATAAGTCCAGAAACAAGTCATGCATTCTGGTTCTACTAAGACGACTTCTCATCCTTGGTCTTGTGGAAAATAACCGTTATGACCATTGGCTAGGCAGCATGTTGTAATGTCGTCAAAAGAATGAGGGTTTCGTAATGTCCAACAGCCCCGTAATAATCTAAAAACCTTATTTCTCACCCCAACTACTGAATCCATCACTTTTTGGAAGGTTTTATTTAAAAGTTGCAATCCGATGTTCTTTTTCTCACTTTGGTAAGAAGCGAACATCACTAACCCGTAAGCATAACATGCTTCTTTATGTTGCATGCTAGAAGCTCTTTCTAATTCACGAAATCCTATGTTGGGATATGTTGAGTCAAAATAGGTTCTTAACCCGTAGCGTAAAATTGCATTTGGGTTCCCCGCATTTAATGCTTTAAAGAAAACACGGCGTAACTTACGGTCTCCCTAATGTGATATACCCCACCTATCAAAAGAAAGCCTTTTATAAACTAAGGCATTTCTGGAAAGTCTTTCAAATGTTTGACAAGTTAATTTCGCCATAACTAAATGTGCTGATGAATTCTGACAGACTCTAGACAAGATTTCCTCAATCATATCCTATGGTAGGTCTTCTAAAATATTCGGTTGTCTACCCTTAACGTCCATTTTGTTTTTATACTGTAAAATAGACAAGGATTAGATTCGTAATAACAAACAATACAAGCAATTTTCACATAGAACATAAAAGTACAAGCACACTTCAATACATATAATACACAACATGATTACAACCCTCTAATCTGAATCACTGGTTTCTTCTTCTTCGGACTTGGTTCGTTTTCCTAATTTTCTAGGAATATACGGTGTTCCTCTAATACGAGCCGTCGTTTTCCATAATGGTTTAGAAAAACCTGGTGGTTTAGAGGTTCCAGGGTGATTGTTACATTTTAGGAAATACGGATGTTGCCGATACATATAAAGTTCATCGGGGTTGGAATCGGGTTTCTCTATTTTTATACCTTTTCCCTTATTATTTTCTTTCACTTTATTAAATTAGGTCGAGGTAATTTCTATAACATCATCGGAATCCTCATCGGGATCTGATTCATCAGAAAATTGGTAATCTTCCCAATATTTTGCTTCCTCGGCGGAAACACCTTTGACCATATTAATTGATTTCGTCGCGAGGTTTTGACCTCTATATGAGACATTTTTCAAAGACTGCATTCATTTTTAAAACAACCATAACCTTTATTTTATCGATAAAGGTTTAAAAAGCATTACGTAGATTATCAAATAATGATAATCTAAAATATACCGTTTACACACGACCATTACATAATGGTTTACAATAAGAATATATTACATCAAAAATAAGTTTCTTGAATGCAGTTTTTACATAATATCATACAAGTATGGACTCCAAATCTTGTCCTTATTTTAATATGCAACAGCGGAAGCTCTTAATAATCACCTGAGAATAAACATGCTTAAAACGTCAACAAAAATGTTGGTGAGTTATAGGTTTAACCTATATATTATCAAATCATAATAATAGACCACAAGATTTCATATTTCAATATACATCCCATACATAGAGATAAAATTCATTCATATGGTGAACACCTGGTAATCGACATTAACAATATGCATATAAGAATATCCCCTATCATTCTGGGAAATCCTTCGGACATGATAAAAACGAATTCGAAGTACTAAAGCATCCGGTACTTTGGATGGGGTTCGTTAGGCCCAATAGATCTATCTTTATGATTCGCATCAATTAGTAGATCGGTTTACTAATTCTTAGGCTACCAAGCAAAAGGGGCATATTCGGCTTCGATCATTCACCCATATAATGTAGTTTCAATTACTTGTGTCTATTTCGTAAAACATTTATAAAACTGCATGTATTCTCAACCCAAAATATTAGATTTTAAAAGTGGGACTATAACTCACTTTCACAGATTTTTACTTCGTCGGGAAGTAAGACTTGGCCACTAGTCGATTCACAAACCTATAACAAATATGCACATATATATCAAAGTATGTTCAAAATATATTTACACCATTTTTAATACGTTTTAATATTTTAAGTTTATTAAGTCAGCTGTCCTCGTTAGTAACCTACAACTAGTTGTCCACAATTAGATGTACAGAAATAAATCGATATATATTATCTTGAATCAATCCACGACATAGTGTATACACGTCTCAGGCTAGATCACAACTCAAAGTATATATATTTTTGGAATCAACCTCAACCCTGTATAGCTAACTCCAACATTACTGCATATAGAGTGTCTATGGTTGTTCCAAATAATATATATACATGGGTTGATATGATATGTCAAAACATTTGCATACGTGTCTATGGTATCTCAAGATTACATTAGAATACATGTATAATACAATATAAGTTAGCTAGGATAATATTTGTATAGATTTGTTACAATATTTCCCGTAGCTACAACAATCAAAAAATATCCAATCTTGTTTTACCCATAACTTCTTCGTTTTAAATCCTATTTGAGTGAATCAAATTGCTATGGTTTCATATTAAACTCTATTTTATGAATCTAAACATAAAAAGTATAGGTTTATAGTCAGAAAAATAAGTTACAAATCGTTTTGTAAAGGTAGTCATTTTAGTCGAAAGAACGACGTCTAGATGACCATTTTGGAAAACCTACTTTCACTTTGAGTTTAACCATGATTTTTGGATATAGTTTCATGTTCATAAGAAAAATAATTTTCCCAGAAGAACAACTTTTAAATCAAAGTTTATCATAGTTTTTAATTAACTAACCCAAAACAGCCCGCGGTGTTACTACGACGGCGTATATCCGGTTTTACAGTGTTTTTCGTGTTTTCCGGTTTTAAATCATTAAGTTAGCATATCATATAGATATAGAACATGTGTTTATTTGATTTTAAAAGTCAAGTTAGAAGATTAACTTTTATTTGCGAACAAGTTTAGAATTAACTAAACTATGTTCTAGTGATTACATGTTCAAATCTTCGAATAAGATAGTTTTATATGTATGAATCGAATGATGTTATGAACATCATTACTATCTCAAGTTTAGTAGGTAAACCTACTGGAAGTTACAAGAAATGATCTAGCTTCAAAGGATCTTGGATGGCTTGAAAGTTCTTGAAGTAGAATCATGACACGAAAACAAGTTCAAGTAAGATTATCACTCGAATTAAGATAGTTATAGTTATAGGAATTGAATCAAAGTTTGTATATGAGTATTACCTTGATTTGGAATGATATATTACTATAAACGACAAGTATTTCTTGAGGTTGGATGATCACTTTACAAGATTGGAAGTGAGCTAGTAAACTTGGAAGTATTCTTGATTTTATGAAACTAGAACTTGTAGAATTTATGAAGAAAACTTAGAACTTGAAGATGGAACTTGAGAGAGATCAATTAGATGAAGAAAATTAAAGAATGAAAGTGTTTGTAGGTGTTTTTGGTCGTTGGTATATGGATTAGATATAAAGGATATGTAATTTTGTTTTCATGTAAATAAGTCATGAATGATTACTAATATTTTTGTAATTTTATGAGATATTTCATGCTAGTTTCCAAATGATGGTTCCCACATGTGTTAGGTGACTCATATGGGATGCTAAGAGCTGATCATTGGAATGTATATACCAATAGTACATACATCTAAAAGCTGTGTATTGTACGAGTACGAATACGGGTGCATACGAGTAGAATTGTTGATGAAACTGAACGAGGATGTAATTGTAAGCATTTTTGTTAAGTAGAAGTATTTTGATAAGTGTCTTGAAGTCTTTCAAAAGTGTATGAATACATATTAAAACACTACATGTATATACATTTTAACTGAGTCGTTAAGTCATCGTTAGTCGTTACATGTAAATGTTGATTTGAAACCTTTTAGTTAACGATCTTGTTAAATGTTATTAACCCAATGTTTATTATATCTAATGAGATGTTAAATTATTATATTATCATAATATTATGATATATTAATATATCTTAATATGATATATATACATTTAAATGTCGTTACAACGATAGTCGTCACATATATGTCTCGTTTCGAAATCCTTAAGTTAGTAGTCTTGTTTTTACATATGTAGTTCATTGTTAATATACATAATGACATGTTTACTTATCATTTATCATTATTAAACATAGTGTAACAATATCTTAATATGATTCATATGTAATTAGTAAGACGTTGTTATAACGATAATCGTTATATATATCGTTTAGAGTTTCTTAATTCAATAAACACAATTTTATGTATATAACTCATTGTTAAAATACCTAATGAGATACTTACTTATCATAATATCATGTTAATTATATATATAATCATATATATGTCATCATATAGTTTTTACAAGTTTTAGCGTTCGTAAATCACCGGTCAACTTGGGTGGTCAATTGTCTATATGAAACCTATTTCAATTAATCAAGTCTTAACAAGTTTGATTTCTTAACATGTTGAAAACACTTAATCATGTAAATATCAATTTCATTTAATATATATAAACATGAAAAAGTTCGAGTCACTATAATGCATTCGGGTTTTACTAGTATTATTTCCCATCCTTGGTCTTGTGGAATGTTTTATTTAACAGTTGCAATCCGATGTTCTTTTTCTCAATTTGGTGAAAAGAGAACATCACTAACCCGTAAACATAACATGCTTCTTTATGTTGCATGTTTGAAGCTCTTTCTAAAGAATGAAGTCCTATGTTGGGATATGTGGAGTCAAAATAGGTTCTCAACCCGTAGCGTAACATTGCATCTGGGTTTTCCACATTTAATGCCTTAAAGAAAACACGGCATAACTTAAAGTCTCCCCAATGTGATATACCCATCTTTCAAAGGAAAGTCTTTTATAAACTAAGGCATGCTTGGAATGTCTTTCAAATGTTCAACAAACTAATTTCGCCGTAAATAATTGTGCCGATGAATTCTGACCGACTCTAGACAAGATTTCATCAATCATATCCCTTGGTAGGTCTTCTAAAATTTTTGGTTGTCCATCCTTAACGTCCATTGTGTGTTTTATACTGTAAAATGACAAGGATTAGATTTGTAAAAGATAATTAACAAACAATACAAGCAATTTTTACATATAACATCGAAGTACAAGCACACTACAATACATATGTTACACAACATGATTACTACTCTTCATTCCGACTCACTTGTTTCTTCCTCTTCGGATTTGGTTCGTTTCGCTAATTTCCTAGGGATATATGGTGTTCCTCTAATACGAGCCGTTGTTTTCACGAATGGTTTAGAAAAACTTGGGGGCTTAGATGTCCCCGGGTTATAGTTAAAACTTAAGAAATACGGGTGTTGACGGTATTTCCCATTGGGATATTTCATGTTAACATAAAGTTCATCGGAGTTGGAATTAGATTTTTCTATCTTGATGCCTTTTCCCTTATTATTTTCTTTTGCTTTTTCAAATTGGGTCGGGATAATTTCTATAACATCATCGGAATCCTCATCGGGATCCGATTCATCAGAAAATTGGTAATTTTCCCAATATTTTGCTTCCTCGATGGAAACTCCATTGACCATTTTTAACTTTGGTCCATTGGTTGGGAATTTTTGTTTTATTTATCTGTTTTTCTGTGATTCCTAATATTTCCTCTTCCAGAACCTCTTCTTCTTCCGGTTCCTCTTCTTCTGGTTCCTCTTCTTCCGGTTCCTCTTCTTCCGGCTCCTCTTCTTCCGGCTCCTCTTCTTCCGGTTCCTCTTCTTCCGGTTCCTCTAATCTTCCCAATATAAATTCGACTCTTCATTATTATTTAGTGAGTCGATGAGATTTGTACTAGAGGTATATGAAATGTCCCGTTCTTATTGATTAAAAACGTTCCATATTAATTGATTTCGTTGCGAGGTTTTGACCTCTATATGAGACGTTTTTTTTTCTTTCAAAGACTGCATTCATTTTTAAAACAAACCATAACCTTTATTTCATAACTAAAGGTTCAAAAAGCTTTACGTAGATTATCAAATAATGATAATCTAAAATATCATGTTTACACACGACCATTACATAATGGTTTACAATACAAATATGTTACATCAAAATCAGTTTCTTGAATGCAGTTTTTACACAATATCATACAAACATGGACTCAAAATCTTGTCCTTATTTTAGTATGCAACAGCGGAAGCTCTTAGTATTCACCTGAGAATAAACATGCTTTAAATGTCAACAAAAATGTTGGTGAGTTATAGGTTTAACCTATATATATCAAATCATAACAATAGCCACAAGATTTCATATTTCAATACACATCCCATACATAGAGATAAAAATCATTCATATGGTGAACACCTGGTAACCGACATTAACAAGATGCATATATAAGAATATCCCCATCATTCCGGGACACCCTTCGGATATGATATAAATTTCGAAGTACTAAAGCATCCGGTACTTTGGATGGGGTTTGTTAGGCCCAATAGATCTATCTTTAGGATTCGTGTCAATTAGGGTGTCTGTTCCCTAATTCTTAGATTACCAGACTTAATAAAAAGGGGCATATTCGATTTCGATAATTCAACCATAGAATGTAGTTTCACGTACTTGTGTCTATTTTGTAAATCATTTATAAAACCTGCATGTATTCTCATCCCAAAAATATTAGATTTTAAAAGTGGGACTATAACTCACTTTCACAGATTTTACTTCGTCGGGAAGTAAGACTTGGCCACTGGTTGATTCACGAACCTATAACAATATATACATATATATCAAAGTATGTTCAAAATATATTTACAACACTTTTAATATATTTTGATGTTTTAAGTTTATTAAGTCAGCTGTCCTCGTTAGTAACCTACAACTAGTTGTCCACAGTTAGATGTACAAAAATAAATCGATAAATATTATCTTGAATCAATCCACGACCCAGTGTATACGTATCTCAGTATTGATCACAACTCAAACTATATATATTTTGGAATCAACCGCAACCCTGTATAGCTAACTCCAACATTCACATATAAAGTGTCTATGGTTGTTCTGAAATATATATAGATGTGTCGACATGATAGGTCGAAACATTGTATACGTGTATATGGTATCTCAAGATTACATAATATACAATACAAGTTGATTAAGTTATGGTTGGAATAGATTTGTTACCAATTTTCACGTAGCTAAAATGAGAAAAATTATCCAATCTTGTTTTACCCATAACTTCTTCATTTTAAATCCGTTTTGAGTGAACCAAATTGCTATGGTTTCATATTGAACTCTATTTTATGAATCTAAACAGAAAAAAGTATAGGTTTATAGTCGGAAAAATAAGTTACAAGTCTTTTTTGTAAAGGTATTCATTTCAGTCGAAAGAACGACGTCTAGATGACCATTTTAGAAAACATACTTCCACTTTGAGTTTAACCATAATTTTTGGATATAGTTTCATGTTCATAATAAAAATCATTTTCCCAGAATAACAACTTTTAAATCAAAATTTATCATAGTTTTTAATTAACTAACCCAAAACAGCCCGCGGTGTTACTACGACGGCGTAAATCCGGTTTTACGGTGTTTTTCGTGTTTCCAAGTTTTAAATCATTAAGTTAGCATATCATATAGATATAGAACATGTGTTTAGTTGATTTTAAAAGTCAAGTTAGAAGGATTAACTTTTATTTGCGAACAAGTTTAGAATTAACTAAACTATGTTCTAGTAATTACAAGTTTAAACCTTCGAATAAGATAGCTTTATATGTATGAATCGAATGATGTTATGAACATCATTACTACCTCAAGTTCCTTGGATAAACCTACTGGAAATGAGAAAAATAGATCTAGCTTCAAAGGGTCCTTGGATGGCTTGAAAGTTCTTGAAGCAGAATCATGACACGAAAACAATTTCAAGTAAGATTTCCACTCGAAATAAGATTGTTATAGTTATAGAAATTGAATTAAAGTTTGAATATGATTATTACCTTGTATTAGAAAGATAACCTACTGTAAGTAATAAAGTTTTCTTGATCTTGGATGATTACTTGGAATGGATTTAGAAAACTTGGAAGTAAACTTGCAATCTTGGAAGTATTCTTGATTTTATGAAACTATAACTTTTGGAATTTATGAAGAACACTTAGAACTTGAAGATAGAACTTGAGAGAGATCAATTAGATGAAGAAAATTGAAGAATGAAAGTGTTTGTAGGTGTTTTTGGTCGTTGATGTATGGATTAGATATAAAGGATATGTAATTTTGTTTTCATGTAAATAAGTCATGAATGATTACTCATATTTTTGTAATTTTATGAGATATTTCATGCTAGTTGCCAAATGATGGTTCCCACATGTGTTAGGTGACTCACATGGGCTGCTAAGAGCTGATCATTGGAGTGTATATACCAATATTACATACATCTAAAAGCTGTGTATTGTACTAGTACGAATACGGGTGCATACGAGTAGAATTGTTAATGAAACTGAACGAGGATGTAATTGTAAGCATTTTTGTTAAGTAGAAGTATTTTGATAAGTGTCTTGAAGTCTTTCAAAAGTGTATGAATACATATTAAAACACTACATGTATATACATTTTAACTGAGTCGTTAAGTCATCATTAGTCGTTACATGTAAATGTTGTTTTGAAACCTTTAGGTTAACGATCTTGTTGAATGTTGTTAACCCATTGTTTATTATAACAAATGAGATGTTAAATTGTTATATTATCATGATATTATGATATATAATATATCTTAGTATGATATATATACAGTTAAATGTCGTTACAACGATAATCGTTACATATATGTCTCGTTTCAAAATCATTAAGTTAGTAGTCTTATTTTTACATATGTATTTCAATGTTAATACACTTAATAATATATTTACTTATCATTTAACATAATTAACCAAGTGTATCAATATCTTAATATGATTCATATGTACCTAGTAAGACGTTGTTATAACGATAATCGTTATATATATCGTTTTTGAGTTTCTTAAATTAATAGTCTCATTTTTATGTATATAACTCATTGTTAAAATACCTAATGAGATACATACTTATAATAAAATCATGTTAACTATATATATAACCATATATATGTCATCGTATAGTTTTTACAAGTTTTAACGTTCGTGAATCACCGGTCAACTTGGGTGGTCAATTGTCTATATGAAACCTATTTCAATTAATCAAGTCTTAACAAGTTTGATTGCTTAACATGT
Source organism: Rutidosis leptorrhynchoides (assembly GCF_046630445.1). Taxonomy (NCBI): domain Eukaryota; kingdom Viridiplantae; phylum Streptophyta; class Magnoliopsida; order Asterales; family Asteraceae; genus Rutidosis; species Rutidosis leptorrhynchoides. The sequence goes on along the minus strand of NC_092340.1, from coordinate 80,467,349 downwards.
TGGAAACACTTAATCATGTAAATAACAATTTCATTTAATATATATATAAACATGGAAAAGTTCGGGTCACTACAGTATACATCTATCACACAATATCAAACATATTAAGAAATTAATATATCACATAATATTTACATGTTAACAATTTGTAGTTTCCAACAAAAAGTGTTAAGCAATCGTTTTTAAAGAAAACACGGTCGAAGTTCAGACTCACTAATGCATCCTAACAAACTCGATAAGACACAATAATGCAATTTCTGGTTCTCTAAGACCAACGCTCGGATACCAACTGAAATGTCCCGTTCATAATAATTATAAACGTTTCATATTAATTGATTTCGTTGCGAGGTTTTGACCTCTATATGAGACGTTTTTCAAAGACTGCATTCAATTTTTGAAACAAACCATAACCTTTATATTTGCGATAAAGGTTTAAAATATTACGAAGATTATCAAATAATGATAATCTAAAATGTAGCGTTTTCACACGACCATTACATAATAGTTTACAATAATATTACACAACAACTTAAGTCTTCGAATGCAGTTTTTAAACAATATTGTACAAGCATGCAGACTCCAATCATGTCTTTATTTAGCATGCAACAGCGGAAGCTCTTAATAATCACCTGATAATAAACATGCTTTAAACGTCAACAAAAATGTTGGTGAGTTATAGGTTTAACCTATATATCAAATTATATTAATAGACCACAAGATTTCATTTTTCATAATTAACTGCAGCAATACTCATCTGCAAAAAATATAATACATGAACACTCATCTGTATAAAAATCATTCATATAAAGAACACCTGGTAACCGACATTAACAAATGCATATAGAATATCCCCAAATATACAGGTACACTCATCTGCATATAAAAATTGAAGTACTAAAGCATCCATAACCTTGATAGTGTTCGTTAGGCCCATAGATCTATCTTCAGGATTCGCGTCAATTAGTGGCGTTCACTAATTCTTAGGTTACCAAGCAAAAGGGTGATATTCAATAAGATAATTCAATCATAGAATGTGATTTTCAAGTACTTGTGTCTATTTTGTAAATCATTTATAAAACTGCATGTATTCTCATCCCAAAAATATTCGATAGTAAAAACGGGACTATAACTCACTTTCGCAGATTATCACTTCGTCGAAAAGTAACACTTGGCCACTGGTCGATTCACGAACCTATAACAAATATATACATATATATCAAAGTATGATCGAAATATATTCACAATATGTTTTATTAAGTTTTAACGATTTAAGTTTGTTAAGTTAACAGTCCAACGTTCGTAGTCCACAATTAGTTGTCCACAGTTAGTAGTACAGAAATAAATCAATATATATTATCTCGAATCAATCCACGACCCAGTGTATACAAGTCTCAGACTCGATCACAACTCAAAGTATATATATTATTTTGGAATCAACCTCAACCCTGTATAGCTAACTCACATTACCGCATATAGAGTGTTTATGATTGTTCCAAATAATATATGTAGATGACGTCGATATGATATGTCAAAATATAGTATACGTGTCTATGGTCTATCAAGATTACATAATATATGTTAGAATACATGTATAATACAATATAAGTTAGTTAGGATATGGTTAGTATAGATTTTTGTCAATTCATCCCGTAGTCAAATTAACCATTTTTAACCAATTTTGTTTTACCCATAACTTCTTCGTTTTAAATCCGTTTTGAGTGAATCAACTTGCTATGGTTTCATATTGAACTGTATTTTATGAAACTAAACAGAAAAAGTATAGGTTTATAGTCGGAAATACAGATTACAAGTCATTTTTGTAGAGGTAGTCATTTCAGTCGAAAAAACGACGTCTTGATGACCATTTTGAAAAACATATTTCCACTTTGAGCTTAACCATGGTTTTTGGATTAGAAAGCTTGGAAGTAAACTTGCAAACTTGGAAGTGTTCTTGATTTTATGAAACCAGAACTTATAGAATTTATGAAGAATACTTAGAACTTGAAGATAGAACTTGAGAGAGATCAATTAGATGAAGAAAATTGAAGAATGAAAGTGTTTGTATGTGTTTTTGGTCGTGACTCATGGATTAGATATAAAGGATATGTAAGTTTGTTTTTTTTTTTTTTTGTAAATAATTCATGAATGATTTATAATATTTTTGTAATTTTGCTAAATAATTCATACTAGATTACAAAGAATGGTTCCCACATGTTTGATGACTCATTAAGGCTGCTAAGGAGCTGATCATTGAAGTGTATATACTAATAGTATGTACATTTAGAAGCTGTGTATTGTACGAGTACGAATACGGGTGCATACGAGTAGAATTGTTGATGAAAATGAATGAGAATATAATTGTAAGCATTTTTGTTAAGTAGAAGTACTTTGATATGTGTCATGAAGTCTTTCAAAAGTGTATTAATACATCTTATTACATTATATGTATATACATTTTAACTGAGTCGTTAAGTCATCGTTAGTCGTTACATGTAAGTGTTGTTTCGAAACCTTTAAGTTAACGATCATGTTAAATGTAATTAATCCATTGTTATTATATTTAATTGAGATGTTAAATTGTTATGTTAACAAGATAACATGATGTATGGATATATCTTAATATCATATATATATATATATATATATATATATATATATATATATATATATATATATATATATATATATATATATATATATATATATATATATATGTTAAAATACTATTACAATGATAATCGTTATACATATATATATTGTTTCGAAATCCTTAAGTTAGTAGTCTCATTTTATTTGTGTAGTTCAATGTTAATACACTTAATGATATAATTAATTATCATTTTATCATGTTAAACATAGTGTGTTCATATCTTAATACAATACATATGTATTTATTTTAATTAAAACGTTGTTATAACGATAATCGTTATATATATCGTTTCGAGTTTTTTTAATTCAATAGTTTCATTTTATGCATATAACTCTTTGTTAATATACTTTGTGAGATACTTACTTATCATAATATCATGTTAAATATATATATATATATATATATATATATATATATATATATATATATATATATATATATATATCGTCATGTCGTTTTTACAAGTTTTATCGTTCGTGAATCGCCGGACAACTGGGTGGTCAATTGTCTACATGAAACTCATTTCAATTAATCAAGTCTTAACAAGTTTGATTGCTTAACATGTTGGAAACATTTAATCATGTAAATATGAATCTCATATAATATATAATCATGGAAAAGTTCGGGTCACTACATCTTAACAGCATATCCTCAGGTTTCGCAGGCATCTGCTCCATAGGTTTTGGCTCCTTTTCAACTGCCTTTATACTCTGCGCCATCAAGCCTTCCTTCTTTTCCAACGCAACAGCCTTGGTTATATCCGTAGACGCCAGGGTAGCCTTGGCAAAATATTCAGGGGCAGGCGAATCTCGCATGTCAATTTATGCAGGCTGCACCTCCTGACATGGTTCACTTATTTTCACAACCTGACTTTGTTCAGGATATGATGAAGCGTTTCTTCGCAGGGCTTAAAGGGGACCATGTTAAACCACCCTTTGAACTACCAACCACTTTCGATAAGTTTTCTTCGTATATAATTGCATATCCGTTTCCATCAGCACCAAAGATACCTCACACGTTAGGTACCTACAATGGTTTGACTGATCCAGATGATTTCTTGCAGTGTTTCGAGGGCGCAATGCGCACCCAAGGGTGGGTGGATCCGATTGCATGTCAGATATTTCCCATGACGCTGCAGGGCATTGAACGCGAATGGTTCAATAAACTTCTAACCGGCAGCATATCCAGGTTCATGGATTTGCGGACAAAGTTCTTACCGCAGTATCAAAATCAGAGGCCGCGCAAACGCACTCATATCGAATGTCATGATATTGTGCAGAAACTCAAGGAATCTTTGGGTGAATTTCTCACGAGATATGCTAATGAGTGCTTGCGCATACCAGACCTTAAGCCAAAGCAGCAGATTTCTGGGCTCATACATGGTATAAGTTCAGAATGTCACCCAACGTTGGTCAAGCGCCTGCGCCATATGGTGCCAACAACTTTTACTGAAGCACTTAAAGAATGCCACGATTATATGCGGAGTGGCAAAGATAATGATATTCCCACCGCTAGCTCACGCAACGAGAGGAAAGACGATGATGATCGGTCGCGCGATCAAAGCCGCGGTAGCAATTCTCGCGGAAGGTATCCTAGCGGTGGTCCTATAAGGAGTGATAAGGGACGAGCAAGTGCTAATTATCGGAATAATAATCAGCGCGGCATTAATAATCAGAACTATGCGCTGCTCAAAAGCCTGTCTAAGACTCCAAAAGAAATTTTGGCCACCGAACTAGTGTGTGCAACCTTTGCGGTTCCAACTCCACTGACAAAATTTGGTAAGCGGGATAAAATGAAGTATTGCGAGTTCCATGACGATCACGGCCATGACACCAATCGATGTAAAAACTTAATGGAACGAGTATTGGAAGCGCTGCGCGCAGGAAAATTAGATTACCTGAAACCACCAAAGAAAGACAAGGGAAAACCTGCGGAAGAGGGTTCAAAAGCCAAAACTTTCGCATGGCAAAAAACAGATAAAACTAAAAACGCCGATTTAACCATTAATATGGTTGACGCAGAGAAAGTTGGTCAGCGACGAAAGTACAATGACTACCATGATTGGGAACTTATCCCAATTACATTCCCTCCTGTAATGTCAATTGACACAGTTAACGAGCCTGTTATCATCAAGTGTCACATTCCTCATTGCGGAACACAGATTAAACGCATGCATGTCGACACCGGAAGTGGTGTCGACATTATGTATGAGCATTGCTATCATTTTCTTCCCGCAGAAGTAAAAGCACAGTTGCGCCAACCCGATATTACGCTGTCAGGATTCTCGGGGGAAAGCTCATGGCCGCTAGGCAGGATAGAGGTTGTAGTAGAGCTTGCGGATGATAAGAATCCGCAGATGGTTAGAAGCGAGTCAATTGATTTTTATGTGGTCCATTCGACTTCGCGCTACAATGCGCTTCCGGGGAGGAATTTCATACGGCGTTTTAACATCATCCCATCATGAAATGACTCGTCCATATGATTATAAATGTAGTACGTTATTCATTGGTCCCATAGCGAGGTATTTGGCCTCTATATGATATGTTTTAGAAAAATATTGCATTCGTTTCATAAAAAAAACACCATTATTATACATAATGCATGTTTTAAACAAGTGGACGATTATTTAAGAAATAATCCCCATGATACATTGGTTACCAAATACTACACACATGACATAACAGTCGAATATAATACATGACAAAGGTTTTATTGAATGCATTAAACAAAAGCATGAGACTCCATGCACAGCTTGCTCAGATTATGCAACAGCGAAAGACTTTCTTAAGGACCTGAGAATAAACATGCTTAAACAGTCAACACAAAGGTTGGTGAGATATATAGGTTTAGCATCGATATAAATATAGACCACAAGATTTCATAGTTATAAATATATGTACACTCGCAAGTGTATAAAAGTATTCTATAAGTTGTTGAGCGCTTCGGTAACCATACTTAACCATTAATGTCGCATATTCCCTTTATTATGAAATCTCCCTACACTGTACCAAGTGTAGTAAAAACGAAGTACTATGCAACCGTTTACGATACTAGAGCGACTAGCCCGGTTGGGATTTTCAAACCCGATAGATCTATCAATAGGATTCGTGCTTACATGTTCTTACAACATGTAAATATTAGTTACCAAGTTATTTGGGAAGATATGCAAGGTGGTACAACTCAACGTAGAATATATTTTAAGTACTTGTGTCCATAGCGTAAAATATAAAATGCATGTATTCTCATCCCAAAATATTTTTAGAGTTTAAAAATGAGACTATATACTCACAGTAGTAAAAGTATATTAATAATAAGTTTTCAACTTATTAAAAATATGACTGTCGTCCTTGGATTCACGAACCTATAACAATAATAACGATTCAGATAATAATACGACATATGAATAAAATAAAACAAGTTCATAGAATACTTATATAATAATTTTTAACATTTTATGTTAGTAGTCCATTGTTAGTAGTCCTTTGTTAGTAGTCCGAAAAGTCAACAGTCCAATAATCGGTATATATATATATATATATATATATATATATATATATATATATATATATATATATATATATATATATATAATCTTAGAATTACCCCACGACGTATTGTACACGTATTGTCATTGCATCAACCCAGAGACGTATTGTATATGTATTGTCTTAGAATTAACTAAGACGTATTGTGTACGTATTGTCTTAGGATTTATCAAAACGTATTGTATACTTATTGTGTTAGGACGTACCAAGAATATTATTATACATATATACAATCACAGAATTAACCAAGATTATAATATTTTGTTATACTACTAATAACATGTCCAAATATATATAGGATATAGGAAAAGTTAACAAGGATATGGTTAATATAGTTTTTATAATATAAATTTCGTCCATACAACGTTAATTTTAGCAGATTTTTTTTTGCTCGCCAAATATTCATTACAACTCCGTTTAAAGTGAATCAAATTGATATGGATTCATTAAGAAGTAAATTTTATAAAACCAATTCGAAAAGTTCATCTCAAGTAGTAATTTTTAGAGCTTTATCCTCTTTTTGTGTCGGTGGACAGATTTAGAAAAATCCCGGCATCCACCCAATATATATTTTTGATAAAATACTTCCACTTTGTCTAAAATCATGAAAAAAATACTGGAAGTCTTACTTACATATATTAACATATTTCCAAAGTCTTAGCCTCGAACTCGAAGTCTAAGATAGGTTTTTAATTCCCAACCCAAAACAACCCGATTTTTACCGAATGGAGATTAAAGGATATATGTTAAGTTTCAAGGTGTTCTTCATATGTACAAGTTATAAGTTGTTATATTAACTTAATATAACATCATAATATATATAAATAAGTGTTATTAGAGTTAAGTTATAAAGATTAGATTAGTTTTTCAAACAAGCTTGGTGTTCACCAAAATAAGTTCTAGTTTTTACAAGTTTTATAAGTATAATAAGATAGCAACTATACATGGATTTGAATAAGGATTTTGAGAAGTATTTTACCTTGATTATGAAGAGGAAAGTTGCTGAGATTAAAGTATGATAAGAGAGCATTAAAGTGTGTGTTTTTAGTTTAAGAAAATGTGGAGTAAAAATGGTCCTTAGTTATAAGCTTATAATTTTTGGCTTTAGTGAAAATATCTAAGATAAGTTAAATTGTATTAAGTCATGCATGACATATTAAATTGATTAGGTCATGGATGACATATTACACAAATAATTATAGATTTACTATTGGTATATACCAATAGTAAATACTTCTAGAAGCTGTGTATAATACGGCTAAAAATACCGTATGAATGCAAGTAGAATTCTTGAGGAAATTGAATGGAAATAAGAGTATAGCTATCCTTTATATGTATTGGTATATTATAAAGTGTATTCAATACTTGTTAGGATGTATTTACACTCGTAATACATTATATGTAAATACATTTAACATAAGTTAATTACGTCGTTTAAATAGTAACATATATATTGTTTGAAAACACTTTAAATTAGTAGTATGAATATATATATATATATATATATATATATATATATATATATATATATATATATATATATATATATATATATATATATAATACTTTGTTAATATAATTAATGAGATATTAAATTATCATATTTTCAAGTTAAATATATATAAATCCATATATATACACAATAATTAAACAATTAAACAATTAAATCAAGTTATGACGTTCGTGAATTGTCAGAATAAAAGGGTGACCAAAAGCTTGTGTAAAACTCTTTTCGGAGGTTCAAGATTTATTAAAATTCATTGCTTATCAAGTCGGAATTATATAAAGATTAAGTTTAAATTTGGTCGGAAATTTCTGGGCCGTCACACATCGGTAGTGCATGGCTTGATTAAGTTTCCTACGATAGGCGGAATTGCAATAATTGTGTCACATCAAACAACCGAGTTATGTGGCTCAGTTGTGCCTGTAAGCATTCCCATCATGGAAGAACAACTTAAAAGCAGTGCAGTCATAGCTAACCGCTTGCATCCGGACAAGCGTATCAAAATTGGCGCAGGCTTGTCAGCCAAAACTAAAGCTAAATTGCACGGTATCTTGTCCACTAATGCAGATGTTTTCGCATGGCAAGAATCAGATATGACCGGGGTCCTGTGGGATATTGCGGAACATAAGTTGAATGTTAATCCATCACTCATGCCCGTTAGGCAAAAGAAGCGGCACATGGCCCTTGAGCACAGTGATTGGTTATGCGCAGAAGTTGATAACCTTGTCAGAGCAAACATTCTGCGGGAAGTACTGTACCAGACATGGGTTGCTAATCCCGTGTTGGTAAAAAAAGGCTGACGGTAACTGGCGGATGTGTGTCGATTTTAAGGACATTAATAAAGCGTGCCCCAAAGATAACTACCCTCTCTCGGAGATTGACTGGAAGGTAGAATCATTATCGGGTTTTTAGTACAAATGTTTTCTGGATGCGTACAAGTGTTATCACCAAATCCTCATGGCTGCGGAAGATGAGGACAAAACTGCTTTTCATACACCGCAGGGTATTTATTGTTATACGAAGATGCCTTTCAGATTAAAGAACGCAGGCGCTACCTATCAGCGCGTAATTGACGCAGCCTTCAAGCACCAAATTGGCAGAAATCTTGAAGTATATGTCGATGATTTGGTAATTAAAAGTAACACCGAAGAGGAAATGCTCGCGGACATCCTAGAAACGTTTGCGTCTTTACGCAAGATCAACATGAAGCTTAACCCGCTCAAGTGTAGTTTCGGGGAAGAGGAAGGCAAGTTTCTAGGTCATATGGTGACGGCGCGGGGAATCAAGGCAAATCCCAAAAAGATTGAGGCCATTGATAATTTACCATCCCCAAGAACAAAGAAAGACATGCAGAGTCTAACCGGGAAGCTCGCAGTGATTACGCGTTTTTTGTCAAAAGTTGCAAAGAGGCAGCTGCCATTCTTCAACACTTTGAAGAATTGCTTAAAGAAAAAAGACTTCGTATGGACTCAGGAAGTAGAATCAGCTTTTCAAGAGATGAAGAAGGTGCTTGCTGAATTACCAACACTCACCGCGCCAGTATCAGAAGAAACACTTACGCTGTACCTTGCGGCATCAAAAGAAGCTGCCAGCTCGGTTCTTATCGCGGACCGCAGAAAGACGCAAATGCCGGTCTACTTCGTAAGCAAGACGCTGACAGCAAGAGAAGTAAACTATTCACCAATGGAGAAACTAGTGTATGCGCTAGTCCACACAGCACGACGTTTGCGTCGGTATTTTCAAGCACACCCAATTGTGGTTCTAACTGATCAGCTGATCAAACAGGTGCTATATAAGCCTGAGATTTCTAGCCGAATGGCTAAATGGGCAGTTGAGTTAGGAGAACACGAAATAAATTTTTCTTCGCGAAGCGCGGTTAAGGGTCAAATACTTGCGGATTACCTAGCAGAGTTACCCACGGATGTTGAAGCATCGGCTGAACATCAGGATACGTCTGCACCAATTCTGACACCATGGGAGTTATACACCGATGGTGCCTGTAGCGCAGCTGGCGCGGGTGCAGGGATAATTTTAACTGGCCCAGATGGCGAAGAGCATACATATGCGTTGCGGTTTAATTTTGCTGTTACAAATAACGAAGCAGAATATGAGGCATTGTTAGCAGGTATGCGGATTGTACGTAAATTAAATGTTAAACTTCTGCACGCTTATGTGGATTCAAAGCTGGTATGCAGCCAAGTTAGCGGAGATTTTGAAGCACATGACATAGCCATGCAGCAATATTTATCACTTGTTCATAACCTCACTGACCAGTTTGAGGCTTTTCAAATCTCTCATGTAATGCGAGGGCATAATAAGAAGGCGGATGCGCTTAGCAAATTGGCTGCATTGGCCTTTGATCATCTGGGGAAAAGAGTTCTCATAGAAGAACTACATGCAAAATTCATTGTTATGATGCCTTTAGTGACACCTGTAGAGGAATCCAGCTCAACATGGATGACACCCATTATTGCTTTTTTACGGGATGGCACATCACCCGCAGACTCTGTTGACGCAAAGAAAGTTCGTACCAAGGCACCAATGTATGCCCTTGAGGGTGACGTCCTATATCGAAAAAATTATTTAGGACCGCATTTAAGGTGCATTGGCCCAAACGAAGCAGAGGAGGTCATACGCGAGGTGCATGAGGGCGCATGCGCTCTTCATTCGGGGTACAGGTCTATTGTGTCAAAGATTATGCGGCTAGGTTATTATTGGCCTACCCTGTATGCAGATACCGCATGCATAGTTAAGCACTGCGAATCATGCCAAATACATGCACCTATCAGCAGAGCACTTGCGCATCTAATGATTCCAGTCTCATCACCATGGCCATTCTACAAATGGGCAATCGACATAGTCGGACCATTTCCAAAAGGTCGAGGTAATATAACCATTTGTTTTATACCATATGCTACTTACATCAGTATCTTACGCATACTCTGCATACGCAGGAAATATCAAATTCTTGATTGTTGTAATTGACTATTTCACAAAGTGGGTGGAAGCAAGACCGCTGGCAATAATTTCTGGAAAAAGAGTGCGAAATTTTGTATGGGATGACATTGTCTGTCGATTCGACATACCAAACGAAATTGTTAGCAATAATGGCACGCAGTTTGCGGGAGATCCTTTTTGCAGTTGGTGCGCAGGGCTTAATATTAAGCAAACTTTTACATCCGTTGCGCATCCGCAAGCGAATGGCCAGTGCAAAGTCACCAACCGGGATATAGTAGCTGGAATTAAAGCTAGATTGGGCCACGGTCGCATCGGTTGGGTAGACGAACTACCAAAGGTATTATGGGCGTATCGAACAACACCTAAAGTGAGCACTGGTGAGACTCCGTTCAGTTTGGTGTATGGGTCAGAAGCTGTTGTACCCGCAGAGATTGGGGTACCAACGTTCCGCGTACAGAATTTTGATGAGCAAAACAACTCGGAAGCTTTGCGGGAAAATATTAATTTGATGGAAGAACGCAGACTCTCTGCGGTGATTAACGAAGCTAACAATAAGCAGAAAATCGTAAAGTACTATAATCAGCGCGTGCGTTCGTGCTCTTATAAGTGCAGGGACCTAGTTTGGAATCAGAATGACGCAAGTCATGCGGAAGATACTGGGAAATTGAGCCCCCGTTGGGAAGGTCCATACATGGTGGTGGGAACAAGCAACACCGGGGCATACCATCTTGCGACACTAGATGGAATACCTGTGAAGCGCACTTGGCACGCGACGTTGTTGAAAAAATGTTACATGTAGCTGGTTGGACCTGATCACTCCAATATATTTTAGCACATTATTTTTTTCTTTATGGAATTTCCGTCCGTTTGGATGTGTCGCGGTTGTAATCATGATTAATGCCAATTAAAATATTTACTCGCACATACTCTTTCTATATATATGTCTTTTTGTATGCGGTTCCTGCCTACTTAAGGGGTGTCCTCTAGCCCCCGCGCGGCAGAAGCCTGTTTGGTTACAAGGCTAGACATAAACGGTAGGTGAAGGGAATTAGTTTTCCCCTAACCAAGCGCCACGCAGACTAGATGGCTCTACTTAAAAAAAAACAAGCATTGGTTTGCTTGTGCGTAATTACTCTCACATTGGTTTGCTTGAGGAACTCTTAAGTATAAAAACATTGGTTTGTTTTTAGTTGCGTTGCTTACCATACGGCTAAAGTGTACCTCTAGCATATGACAAAGCAAGAATGCAGTAACTTTTGAGTCTAAAACACTAAGGGTAAATTTGCTAAAGTATTGGTTTATTTTACGCAGTACCCGCGTATGCGCATGAGTTTTGGTTAACTCACGCGCATAGGCATGTGGTATACATTTTGTTTTGATTCGCGATATACAAACAATATAGTAAAGACGCATGCAAAATATACAAATATATTTTACATATAAAAAATTAATAACGTACCATCACCCTAAGCGCCTGCCCAACAAGGGACTTAGGGCTCCACAAAAAATAACAATAATTACAATTTCCTGCCTAAGCATAGGACTTACGACGCAAACGATGAGCTAATTATTACAATTCTTCCTTAAGGAAGTTATCAAGTGACATATTAGGGTCCGCATGTTCAGCTTCTAGGAGCACCGCAGCTGTACCCTCCTTCAAATACTTCTTGTAACGACCCGGATTTTCCGATCGTTTTATACTTATGAGATTAATATTTACATAAAATAAACCTTACCAACATGATAAGCAATCCAAACTGTTGAGACTTATGTTTTTGAAAAGAGTTTCACACAACGTTTGACCGTCCAATTTGACCGATGATATCACGAACTATATAACACACGATAATTATACGATTATATATATGTACATATCTATACATATTTAACATGATTTAAGGATGGTTTAACATTTCATTGTGAACTAACAACAATGAGTTATAAGTATACTTTGAGACCACAAACTTAAGTTTTCTAAACGATAACTATATGTAACGTTCTTTGACATATATACTTACAATCTATAATGTGTTGGTGATCTATGTCACCAATATGATTTAAGGGTAATGGGATTAATTTGTAACCAAAATAATCTTGATAAATATCGAACAAGTTTGGGGAAGTGTGGAGTGCACACTTGTTTGAACTTATCTTGATTATGACGGGGGTTCGGGGGCAGCGCCCCCGATAAGCGGGGTCCAAGGGGTGGCAACCGTATCATACCCAGCTTCTATACGTATTTACTATTGGTATATACCAACGATAAACTTCAATGATCAGCCACTAGACATGATGTTACATGTGGGAACCAGCCATTTAACCTCATGTGTGACTTTTGTGCAAGAAAACAAACTAAATCTCCTATATATCCATCCCATAATCATGCTATTTTGCACACACACACACATACAATTTCATTTCCAATTTTCTTTCAAGTTAATTCACTCCCTAATCTCTCTTCATTTACCTACTCAAGAACGTATCAATATAGTCATCCGATTTCAAGGAGATAACTTCCAATCTTTCAATCCCACTCCACCACTCTTTTGATTCCAAGATTTTTCTTACCTTTTCCAGTAGCTTTGTCCAAGTAACTTGAGGTAGTAACCTTATTCATAACCTTATTCGATTCATATTTATATAGCTATCTTATTTTGTGTTATAAAATTTTAACAACAAGAACATAGTTTGAGTGATTTCAAACTTGTTCGCAAACTAAATAGATCCTTCTAATTTGATTTTTAATAACACTTCAAGACCTGTAATATATCATATTATGACAAAATCGGATTAATCATATCTTGGCTAATTAACATAATATTTAATATATATTTACTTATGATTTTATTTTATATATTTCAGGACCACCCGTAAACAACACGAGAAGATTAATCATAAGACCTCATGATTGTACGCAACACGTCATTTGACAACACGGTACTTTATGTACGCAACACGTCATTTGACAACATGGTACCATGGGTCAAGATTAATTCTGATCAACACGAATACGATGGGGTCTTTATTTTTTTTATTTAAGCAACTAATTGTGGACCACTAACATCGGACTGCTAACTACGGACTAAGAAAATATTAAAAGTATATATATATATATATATATATATATATATATATATATATATATATATATATATATATATATATATATATATATATATATAACGATTACTTGAAAAGAAAATATGTTGATATATTATATATATGGTTAGGTTCGTGATATCTATCGGAGACCAAGTCGAGTTAAATACCTTCAAGACAAAAGTGAGTATATAGTCCCACTTTTAAACTCTAAATATTTCGGGATGAGAATACATGCATTTTATGATTTACGTTATGGACACAAGTGGTTAAAAATATATATTCTACGTTGAGTTGTACCACTGGCATACTTCCCTGTAACTTGGTAACTACTATTTACATGAGGTATTGTAAACGCGAATCCTGTTGATAGATCTATCGGGCCTGACAACCCCAACCGGACTGGACGACCAGTATTCAACGGTTGCACAGTACTTCGTTTCGGTGACTACACTTGGTACGGTGTAGTAAGATTTCATAATAAAGGGAATATGCGACGTTGATTAAATGTTAAGTATGGTTATCAAGTGCTCAACAACTTAGAATATTTTTATTAAAACGTTTATATATGAAATCTTGTGGTCTATATTCATAACGCTGCTGGCTTTAAACCTATATCTCACCAACTTTATGTTGACGTTTTAAGCATGTTTATTCTCAGGTGATAACTAAAAGCTTCCGCTGCAACATGTTGAATTTAAGCAAGATCTTGAGTATGCATATTTGTGTCAAAAATAAAACTGCATATCGGAGGATTTGTAATGTAAAATATGTTGGAGGTCGTATTGTTATTATCACATGTAAAGTTTGTAAGTCTAAGATTATCGCTAAACGATAATTATTATTAAGTTGTTTAAACCTTGTATTTGTAATAAAAGCTATGGTTTGTATTGTAAAAACGAATGCAGTTTTTGAAAAATGTCGCATATAGAGGTCAATACCTCGCGATGAAATCATATGTTATTGTATTCGTCCTTATGGTTAAGGTCGGGTTATGACATGTGGTATCAGAGCGTTGGTCTTAGAGAACCAGAGAATTTGCATTAGTGTGTCTTATCGAGTTTGTTAGGATGCATTAGTGAGTCTGGACTTTGACCGTGTTTGATTTCGAAAACTATTGCTTATCCTTGTTGGTTAAAAATTAATATGTAAATATTATGTGGTATTAACGTACTAGTTGTTATGTGATAGATGTCTGGTTTAGAACTTATTATCACATTCAGCGACTCCGAACCAGACTCTTCAGATGGTGTTCCAGTCATTAATCTATCTGATGATGAAAACGATACCTTTGGGGAAGACTCACAAGTTCCGGATGAATCAATCGAAGAGGAACCGGAAAGTGATCCCGAGGAGGAAGAAATACAGGAAATTACGAAAGACAAGTTCGAACGAGGAAAGAAACGAAAGGCTACTGAAATGGAAAATCTAATTCCCGAGTCTAGAGAGGATGTTGTGGCACCAACTCCACCAGATACTTCCACACCTATTCCCGCTATTCCTATTAGTTCTATCCCGACATCCAGTTCTTCGGTTCCTCAGCCAAAACGCAGGGAGACAACCAGGATAACCTTTAAGCGATTTCTTTGAACACAAACGCTTTGGGTTAAATGATGCGCTGTTGTTTTAAACCATGGGATCATATAATGTTTTGTATAATATTACTAGTGTGGTTTGCTTAATGTTTGATGTAAGATAAGCATATGTAAAATAGTGAAGTGTGAAATGCAATAATTTTCCATGGTTAAGTATTATTTAGGTGGTAGTAATTGATTTTCGTACTAAGCTATTAAGTATGAACTTTAACGGGTAGGTACTACCCTAGATATAATTATAAAACGCTAATAAGAAGAAAAGGCTTTTATAATAATAACTGGTTCATATTATTAATAAGCTACGATGTACTGTAAATACATACTACATCTATAATATTCCATGTGAATAATTATTTTTTTTTTCATTCTTGTTGAAGATTATGGCGCGATTGAACCGAATGACGGAACAATAAATCCAGGAACTCATTAATCAGCGAGTGAACGACAGAATGTTATGGGTTGAGGCTGCAAGAGGTGCTGCAGTTAACCCAAATCCTCGTGTGGGGTGCACTTACAAAACTTTTCAAGGTTGCAAGCCCTCATCATTCAGTGGAACAGAAGGACCGGTTGGTTTAACCCGGTGGATCGAAAAGATTGAGTCTGTGTTTAAAATCAGTGGTTGTATTGAGAAGGACATGACCAAGTATGCATCATGTACCCTACAAGATAGTGCACTCACGTGGTGGAAAAACTATGTGAAGGCCGTAGGAGGAGATGTAGCTTATGATACTCCTTGGGAAGAATTCAAAACAATGCTAATCAACGAATATTGTCCAAGGAACGAGGTTAGGAAGTTGGAAGCTGAATTACGAAGCCTGAAAGCTGTTGGTACTGAACTCACCACCTATAATTAGCGATTCATGGAATTAGCTTTGCTATGTCCCGAATTGGTACCAACCGAAGAACGGAAGATTGAACTGTACAAAGACGGTTTGCCTAAAAAGGTCAAGGCAAATGTTACAGCATCCAAACCCAAGACTATTCATGAAGCTATCACCATGGCGAACGAGTTGATGGACCAGATTATTCTGGATAAGAACACCGATGTCAAGACATCGGGAAACAAAAGAAAGTGGGAAGGTAATCATCAACAATCCAACAAGAAACAAGAAACCACGCAAGGTGCGGGTAGCGGTTCGAACTCAGGTTACAAGGGATGAAATCCTTTATGTAACAGATGCCACAAACATCACTCTGGTTATTGTAATGTGGTGTGCAACAATTGTAATCGAAAAGGTCATCTTGCTGAAGATTGTAGGGTTCCCGCTACAAATGCAAACGGTACCAAGACTCCTGCCACCAATGCAAATAGAACTGCCTTGGCCACTGTTACTTGTTATGGGTGTGGGAAACAGGGTCATTATAAGAGTCAGTGCCCGAATCCAGAGAAGAATAACAGATCTGCACGTGGAAGAGCATTTGTTATTAATGCTAGGGAGGCGTATGAAGACCCGGAGCTTGTTACGGGTACGTTTACCATTAATAACTTATCCGCATCTATTATATTTGATACTGGTGCCGATAGAAGTTACGTATGTAGAGACTTTCACGCTAAATTGAATTGTTCATCATTACCTCTAGATGCTAAGTACATGATTGAGTTAGCTAATGGTAAACTGATTAAAGCCGATAAAATTTGCCGTGATTGTAAAATAAATTTAGCCGGAGGAACATTTAAGATTGATTTGATACCCGTAGAATTAGGAAGTTTTGATGTAATAGTCGGCATGGACTGGATGTCCAAAATAGGAGCTGAAGTTGTGTGCGCCAAGAAGGCAATTCGCATTCCTCGTAAGGATAGAACGCCATTAATGATTTATGGAGAGAAGGGTAACTCAAAGCTAAAACTCATTAGTTGTTTGAAAGCTCAAAAGTGCTTGAAGAAAGGGTGCTATGCTATCCTAGCACATGTTAATAAAGTCAAAACGAAGGAAAAAGTAAAGAGCATCAACGACGTGCCTGTGGCAAGAGATTTTCCTGAAGTATTTCCGGAAGAGTTGCCAGGATTACCTCCATTTAGATCTGTAGAATTTCAAATAGATCTAGTACCAGGAGCTGCACCAGTGGCTCGTGCTCCATATAGACTTGCACCATCTGAGATGAAAGAGTTACAAAGCCAGTTACAAGAATTACTGGACCGCGGTTTCATTCGACCGAGCACTTCACCGTGGGGAGCTCCGATTTTATTCGTCAAGAAGAAAGATGGATCTTTCCGAATGTGTATAGATTATCGTGAATTAAATAAGTTAACTATCAAGAATCGGTATCCACTACCGAGAATTGATGACTTATTTGATCAATTACAAGGATCATGTGTGTACTCGAAAATCGACTTAAGATCGGGCTATCATCAATTACGTGTCAAAGAAGAAGATATTCCGAAAACTGCTTTTCGGACACGCTACGGTCATTATGAATTTTTGGTCATGCCGTTTGGGTTGACTAATGCGCCAGCTGTATTCATGGACCTCATAAATCGAGTTTGTAGTCCGTATTTAGATAAGTTTGTTATCGTTTTCATTGACGATATTCTTATCTATTCCAAGAGTGAGCAAGAGCATGAGCAGCATTTAAGGTTGGTATTAGAATTGTTAAGAAAAGAACAGTTATAAGCCAAATTTTCTAAGTGTGCATTTTGGTTGAAAGAAGTGCAATTTCTTGGCCACGTTGTTAGTAGCAAAGGAATTCAGGTTGATCCAGCTAAAATTGAGGCCATTGAAAAATGGGAGACTCCTAAGACACCAACGCAGATACGCCAATTTTTGGGTTTAGCCGGTTATTATAGAAGGTTTATTCAAGATTTTTCCCGAATAGCTAAACCATTGACAGCGTTAACACAAAAAGGGAAGAAGTACGAATGGACCGTTGAGCAGGAGAGTGTATTTCAATTACTCAAGAAGAAGTTGACCACGGCACCTATTTTATCGTTACCTGAAGGGAAAGATGATTTTGAGATATATTGTGACGCTTCGCGACAAGGTTTTGGTTGCGTCCTTATGCAACGAAAGAAAGTTATTGCATACGCATCTCGACAATTGAAGATTCACGAGCGGAATTATACGACGCATGATCTAGAATTGGGGGCAGTAGTGTTTGCATTGAAGATATGGAGACACTATTTATATGGAGTTAAATGCACTGTGTTTACTGATCATAAAAGCCTTCAACATATTTTTGATCAAAAACAGCTGAACATGAGGCAACATAGGTGGGTCGAGCTGATAAACGACTATGATTGTGAGATTCGCTATCATCCCGAGAAAGCGAATGTAGTAGCCGACGCTCTAAGCAGAAAGGAATGGGAACCAATTCGAGTACGAGCAATGAACATAAAAATTCGCATGAATCTCAACTCACAAATCAAAGAGGCTCAACGAGAAGCTCTTACTAAAGAAAACATAGGAAATGAAATAATGAAGAAGTATGAGAAGCAACTCGTTATGCGGGAAGACGGAATTCGATATTTTGCAAACCGTATTTGGGTACCAAAGTTGGGTGGATTAAGGAAGTTGATATTGAATGAGGCACATAAGACAAGATACTCGATACATCCTGGAGTTGGAAAGATGTATCAAGATCTTAAGACGCATTATTGGTGGCCTAATTTAAAGACAGATGTTGCAACATATGTTGGGGAATGTTTAACTTGTTCCAAAGTCAAAGCAGAACATCAGAAGCCGTCAGGGTTACTTCAACAACCAGAAATCCCAGAATGGAAATGGGATGGTATTACCATGGATTTCATCACAAAGTTACCTAAGACTGCCTGGGGTTATGACACCATTTGGGTAATAGTTGATCGTCTCACCAAATCTTCACATTTCTTGCCTATAAAGGAAACGGATAGAATGGAGAAACTATTACGATTATACATAAAGGAAATTGTTTCAATGCATGGAATACCTATTTCCATTATATCCGATCGTGATAGTAGATTTACATCAAAGTTTTGGCAATCACTACAGGAGGCCCTGGGAACCCGTTTGGATATGAGCACCGCATACCATCCGCAAACTGACGGGCAGAGTGAAAGAACAATTCAGACTCTTGAAGACATGCTCAGGGCATGTGTGATCGATTTTGGAAATGGATGGGATAAATATCTACCATTAGCAGAATTCTCGTATAATAATAGTTATCATGCGAGCATTAAAGCTGCACCATTCGAAGCACTGTATGGAAGGAAGTGTAGATCCCCTATCTGTTGGAATGAAGTAGGAGATCGACAATTAACTGGTCCCGAGATTATCCATGAAACTACTGAGAAGATAGTGCAAATCAAGGAGAGATTAAAAACAGCCTGTAGTCGCCAAAAGAGCTACGCCAATGTCCGAAGGAAACCATTAGAGTTTCAGATCGGTGACATGGTTATGCTAAAGGTGTCACCTTGGAAAGGTGTAATACGTTTTGGAAAAAGGGGCAAACTGAACCCAAGGTATGTAGGCCCGTTCAAGATCATCGAACGCATCGGACCGGTAGCTTATCGACTCGAGTTACCACAACAACTCGCTGGGGTACATAATTCATTTCACGTCTCAAACCTCAAGAAATGTCTTGCAAAGGAAGATCTCACCATTCCTCTTGAAGAAATCCAAGTCAACGAGAAACTACAATTCATAGAAGAACCAGTCGAAATCATGGACCGTGAAGTTAAACAACTCAAGCAGAGCAACATACCAATCGTCAAGGTTCGTTGGAATGCTCGAAGGGGTCCCGAGTTTACTTGGGAACGAGAGGATCATATGAAACAAAAGTATCCACATTTGTTTCCCGACAACGCAAAATAGGTACAACTTTAAAATTTCGGGACGAAATTTATTTAACGGGTAGGTACTGTAACGACCCGGATTTTCCGATCGTTTTATACTTATGAGATTAATATTTACATAAAATAAACCTTACCAACATGATAAGAAATCCAAACTATTGAGACTTATGTTTTTGAAAAGAGTTTCACACAACGTTTGACCGTCCAATTTGACCGATGATATCACGAACTATATAACACACGATAATTATACGATTATGTATATGTACATATCTATACATATTTAACATGATTTAAGGATGGTTTAACATTTCATTGTGAACTAACAACAATGAGTTATAAGTATACTTTGAGACCACAAACTTAAGTTTTCTAAACGATAACTATATGTAACGTTCTTTGACATATATACTTACAATCTATAATGTGTTGGTGATCTATGTCACCAATATGATTTAAGGGTAATGGGATTAATTTGTAACCAAAATAATCTTGATAAATATCGAACAAGTTTGGGGAAGTGTGGAGTGCACACTTGTTTGGACTTATCTTGATTATGACGGGGGTTCGGGGGCAGCGCCCCCGATAAGCGGGGTCCAAGGGGTGGCAACCGTATCATACCCAGCTTCTATACGTATTTACTATTGGTATATACCAACGATAAACTTCAATGATCAGCCACTAGACATGATGTTACATGTGGGAACCAGCCATTTAACCTCATGTGTGACTTTTGTGCAAGAAAACAAACTAAATCTCCTATATATCCATCCCATAATCATGCTATTTTGCACACACACACACATACAATTTCATTTCCAATTTTCTTTCAAGTTAATTCACTCCCTAATCTCTCTTCATTTACCTACTCAAGAACGTATCAATATAGTCATCCGATTTCAAGGAGATAACTTCCAATCTTTCAATCCCACTCCACCACTCTTTTGATTCCAAGATTTTTCTTACCTTTTCCAGTAGCTTTGTCCAAGTAACTTGAGGTAGTAACCTTATTCATAACCTTATTCGATTCATATTTATATAGCTATCTTATTTTGTGTTATAAAATTTTAACAACAAGAACATAGTTTGAGTGATTTCAAACTTGTTCGCAAACTAAATAGATCCTTCTAATTTGATTTTTAATAACACTTCAAGACCTGTAATATATCATATTATGACAAAATCGGATTAATCATATCTTGGCTAATTAACATAATATTTAATATATATTTACTTATGATTTTATTTTATATATTTCAGGACCACCCGTAAACAACACGAGAAGATTAATCATAAGACCTCATGATTGTACGCAACACGTCATTTGACAACACGGTACTTTATGTACGCAACACGTCATTTGACAACATGGTACCATGGGTCAAGATTAATTCTGATCAACACGAATACGATGGGGTCTTTATTTTTTTTATTTAAGCAACTAATTGTGGACCACTAACATCGGACTGCTAACTACGGACTAAGAAAATATTAAAAGTATATATATATATATATATATATATATATATATATATATATATATATATATATATATATATATGTAACGATTACTTGAAAATAAAATATGTTGATATATTATATATATGGTTAGGTTCGTGATATCTATCGGAGACCAAGTCGAGTTAAATACCTTCAAGACAAAAGTGAGTATATAGTCCCACTTTTAAACTCTAAATATTTCGGGATGAGAATACATGCATTTTATGATTTACGTTATGGACACAAGTGATTAAAAATATATATTCTACGTTGAGTTGTACCACTGGCATACTTCCCTGTAACTTGGTAACTACTATTTACATGAGGTATTGTAAACGCGAATCCTGTTGATAGATCTATCGGGCCTGACAACCCCAACCGGACTGGACGACCAGTATTCAACGGTTGCACAGTACTTCGTTTCAGTGACTACACTTGGTACGGTGTAGTAAGATTTCATAATAAAGGGAATATGCGACGTTGATTAAATGTTAAGTATGGTTATCAAGTGCTCAACAACTTAGAATATTTTTATTAAAATGTTTATATATGAAATCTTGTGGTCTATATTCATAACGCTGCCGGCTTTAAACCTATATCTCACCAACTTTATGTTGACGTTTTAAGCATGTTTATTCTCAGGTGATAACTAAAAGCTTCCGCTGCAACATGTTGAATTTAAGCAAGATCTTGAGTATGCATATTTGTGTCAAAAATAAAACTGCATATCGGAGGATTTGTAATGTAAAATATGTTGGAGGTCATATTGTTATTATCACATGTAAAGTTTGTAAGTCTAAGATTATCGCTAAACGATAATCATTATTAAGTTGTTTAAACCTTGTATTTGTAATAAAAGCTATGGTTTATATTGTAAAAACGAATGCAATTTTTGAAAAATGTTGCATATAGAGGTCAATAATCGCGATGAAATCATATGTTATTGTATTCGTCCTTATGGTTAAGGTCGGGTTATGACACTTCTGCACAACTTCAGAGTACGATGGCATAAGGTCACATCCTTTAATCACTTTCAACATCACCTTGTTGCGGTCATGCTCCTTCATCGCATCAACATAAGCATTGAACTTTTTGGATACGGGCTCCGAGTCCATTACCTTTTGCGCAATGGTTGGAAGAGAAGTACAAAGCTTCAACAAGTCTGCCTCTGCCAGCTCACGGCCGGTCACCGTGTCATCCTTCTCCCTGCGCACCTTATCAAGCTCTGCCCGCAGACGCTCAGTCTCACCCTTTGCCTAATCAACCGCCCCCACCAGCTCGCGGTTTTTCTTCCTTTATTCAATGAGTGCGGTTTTTGTCTCAGCCACAGTCGCCTCAGCAGCTTTACGCTCCTCTTCCGCGTCTTCCCTATCTTTCTTCACTTGATCAACACCTGCCTGCAGCAGATCAAGCTCAGTCTCCTTTCGCAATGCCACTTGGTATAAATTGTTGGAGCGATTGGCTTAATCTGCAAACATGCCAAAGAACACTAGGCCATTTTGAATAATGACGTCATGTGCTTGGCGGAAGGGTAGTGCGGAGAGTTGGTTCCGGAATTCCGTTGAAAAGATTTGCTGCATGAAGGCGAATTGCTCTGCGGCATTTTCGGCGGAGGATTGGGTGAGCTGCGCCAGGTTTGCCAAGCGGAAGCTACCGCGTGGTGGTGTTGGTGTGGAATCGGAGTCCAGGTGTATCGCCTTATCTTTTGACGTGGCGGCGGCTTCGAGGTCCGAATTTCCTCGCATCGGCGTCTGATGCGTCTCGTCAATGTGCTCTGCGAATACGTGTTGGTTAGCACACAGTAAGCAGTTGTGCAGCAT
This sequence comes from Rutidosis leptorrhynchoides, assembly GCF_046630445.1. Lineage (NCBI taxonomy): Eukaryota > Viridiplantae > Streptophyta > Magnoliopsida > Asterales > Asteraceae > Rutidosis > Rutidosis leptorrhynchoides. The sequence continues at coordinate 80,443,910 of NC_092340.1, read as the reverse complement.
TTAAACAAGAAAAGACGCTTACTAGTAATTGGGGGAGGCAGATCTACGGACGCCTGCTCCATGGGGACAAAGTTGTCATTCCGCATATCTTCCCTTTGTTTCGGAGTCACTTTTTTCTTCTTTAGTTGGATCGTTTGCGGAGTGTCAGCTGCCTTACGCTTGTTGCCTAAGGTTGCGGGTATGGACACCTCGTTCTCGCCGGTCTTCTCTTGCTTCAGCTGCTCATCAACATTCTGCTTGTGGAAGGAGATATCCGCAATCTCCTCAGCAGTAAGAACTTTCTTCATCTTCATCTCTGCAAACATATGCGCACAGTTAGAACATATAAGTATGCAGTGGTGGTTAGATATTTACATGCATTTGTACTATTCCTACCCTTGCCATTCGACGCGATTATGGCAGGACGCATGTTCTCCCATGGCCAGTGCGCGGAATTCTTTCCTAACTACAGCATAACGTTCCCATACGATCGGTGCACAAGCTGTGCATTAGCGCACTCTGCTAACAGTTTCGTTTCCTCATCATCAAGGACTGAGGTCTTGTTCACATCTTTTGTCACGCTATCGCACCAAATTAACATTTGCGGAAATTTAAATCCAACAACTGATTGGTCGATGAAAAAGAAAGTTTCTTTCCAATACCAGCATTCGATTTGGGGGTTTTGGTAAAATTTTGCCGGGCAAAGAAAGTGAACCAGGACTTATGGTGGGTGGCTAGACGGTATAGATGGCAGAACACCTTCACTAGTGGTACCTTGTTTAGCGCAACGCACCACATCTCAAAAAGCACTATCTTTCCTATGGCATATGGATGTAATTGCCCTAATCGTACGTGGTAATGATCTAGAACGCCTAGAAAGAAGTCCGAAGGTGGACCCCTAAAATTTGTAACATCCTGCCTTTTTCCATTTACTTTTCCGTTATACTATTTACATCCCGTTATATGTTTATAACATCTCCCATTAATACGTGTTTTAAAAATATCTCGTCTAGGTAATTCACGCACCCGCAACCGAACTTGAGGGACTAGTTTTGTCAAGTGATCAAAGGTGTGACTAGCTTTTGACTAGTCAACACCCCTTCCACCATCCATTATCCCTTTCATTTCTCTTTTCTTTTAATACTTTTCATTTTTCTCTCAAACACTCATACAAAGATTCATCATCTAAAATCGTTCAAGCAAGCATCAATCAAAACAAATTGCATATTTGGAATCCTTGCAACTTCCTCTTCGATTCCATACCGATTTCATTACAATTGGGTAACTTTCTAAAATCACTAGATTTTGTGTTCTTGATGTTTTTAAGTTATAAAGTTGTTAACTAGTGTCTATGGCTCAAGTCTAACATGAATATATGATTTATATGTTCGATTTCGTTATTTGAAGTAACTAGTTTGAATATGAACTTTGGTGTGTTTGATTTGGTGATTTAGTTGTTTGAATGTTGTTAAAAGTTATAAATGCATGTATTAAATGTGTTCCTAGTATCACTAGCTTCAATTTGATGTGTAGGTTGTTTTACAAAACTTCATAAACATGATTAGTGATTTTGATGTTGTTGGTTAGGGTTTGATAGAATTTAATGTGAACATTTAATGCTTTGAATGACATGAAATGTTATTTGTAAGTGTTAGGTTGTATTGTATGCTTGATCACCTTCGAAACGGCATATCATTCATGTAAATTGGTTGCCGAATCATCAAATTTCATTTATGAACTTGAATGCATTTAATGAGGAGCTTTGAATGTGATTTTGGTTGTTGTAAAAGTAAATGTGATTGTTGAAATGTGTTTAGTTGTTTTCCTTGTCAAAATACCTTTCCGATGATATAAGATACATGTTTTGGTTGTTTGCGGGTCATAAATGGTGATTGTTTGAAGTTAGGTTCGTGCATAAAACTTAAAAACTGCCAGATTTCTCTGTACAGGTGATGGCGCGGCGCGCCATATACCCGCGCGGCGCGCCAAAGTGGTCTGTCCAACTTTGTCAATTTTCGAATAATGTTTGCTATGCTATGCACCTCCAATTCACATGTAACTTGTTCTAACATGCTCATATATGATTAAAAACCTCAGAAAAATAGTTCGGGACCCGACCCGAACGTGTTGACTTTTTCGTTGACTCTGACCGACCAAAGTTTGACTTTTTGTCAAACTTAACCAAATGATTATGCAACATTCCTAACTTGTTTCTATACTTGTATCTTGCATGAAACTTGACAAATTGATTCACATGCTACATAATCGAGTTCGTAACGAGCCATAGGACTAATTGAACATCTTTGACCAATCATGACTATCGTTATTGATACAACCTATTTGTTTAGGTCAAGACTAGCATTGTTCTTTGCACACGTTACTTGTCGAAGTACTTATTTACTCTTGCGCTCAAGGTGAGATCATAGTCCCACTTTTACTTTTTTTTTGAACTTGTATTTGGGATGAGAAAACATAAACGTTTCTTTTTAACTAAGTGAACACAAGTACCGGAAAACAAACATTCTACATACGAGTTTAGAACGAAATCCTCAATTCGATTATCATTAGTTACACTTGCAGGGTGTAAGTGTAGGCGTGAACTTATGTTGTATGGCCATATGGGTTTGACAAACCCTCATCTCGGACGGTTCGCTACCGTCCGCAGATGAAATATATTTTCGAGAAACAGTGTTGTTCTAGCACTATTAATGGGGTTCAACGGACGGAATGTTAAGCCTTGATAATTGGGTGCTCGTGAATATTAACTTTTAGAATGTATTACTATTTTATCATTGATGTAAATCTTGTGGTTCGACTTACTTTTACTCACTTACTTACTTAAACCTATGATTTCACCAACGTTTTCGTTGACAGATTTCTATGTTTTTCTCAGGTCCTTGAACATTAGGTGATACATGCTTCCGCTCATTCTTTTGATACTTGCTTTGGATGTCGAGTATACATGCATATGTGGAGCGTATTTTGACTACTTTAAACTGTGTCGCACGTGTTTCGTTTGTACTTAAACATCGTTATGTACTAGTTATGGAAACTACTTTTGTAAACTTTGAAACATTCACACTTATGAAATGAATGCGACATATTTTCGGTCAAACTTTGTCTTAAAGACTTATGACCATGTAATGGGACCTACGTAGACGGCGCCGTCAAACATGATTTGGTCGGGTCACTACAGATGGTATCAGAGCATTGGTTGTAGGGATTTAGAGTTCATTGGTGTCAACCCCGAGTAATAGGGTACATTAGTGAATCTAGACTACAACCGGCATATAGACTCGAAGTAGGAATTACTTGACTACTTGTGCATTTATACTCGAACTCTTCTATCATATCTAACTCATATTCGATCTTGATCTTACGTTGATAAATTTTATTGACGCGCCACCTTGACCATATGAAGTAATGTCGAATGCACATATGAATTAGGGTAATATAATTTCCGAGATTATATTACGGTGACTCATATGAACATTCTGACATTATGACATAGAGAATTTAAGGCGAGTCAAGGATAATTTTCTCTCTATCTTTATTCCATATCACGGTTAGTATTATTTAGAATACTAACCAACGGTATTCTTTTGTTTTGAAGGAACAATGCCTCCTCGTCGTGTGCCACGCCATGAGACTCCCGAACAAGCTCTACAACGAATGATAGCCACCGTCGTAGATGCAGCTATGGCCGTTCACTCCACCACCAACAACAACAACAACAACAACCAAGGGGCCGGTAACTCTAGTGAAGGGTGCTCCTACAAGGCTTTTATGGGGTGCAAACCTCACACTTATGATGGAACCGGGGGACCGGTTACTCTTACTCGATGGTTCGAACAAACGGAGGCCGTCTTTAGCATAAGCGGTTGTCGGGACCAAGACAAGGTCAAATACTCCTCTCACACTTTCGCCGGTGTCGCCTTCACATGGTGGAACACCTATATACAATCGGTGGGTACCGATGAAGCTCATGCCCTCTCTTGGGCCGATTTAAGGGAAAATATGATTGTTGAATATTTCCCTCGCGAAGAAACCCGAAAGCTCGAACAAGAGCTAAGAACTTTGAAGGCGGTCGGAAACGATCTTAAGGCCTACAACCAACGCTTCGCCGAACTATCCTTGATGTGTCCTAATCTCGTGAACCCCGAATCTCAAAGGGTTGAACTATATATGGACGGTCTTCCAAAAAGCATCAAACAAGGAGTGATGTCATCCAAACCCGTTAATCACCAAGCTGCTTTGAACATGGCCCGCCATTTGATTGAAACGGTTGATGAAATCGTAGTGCCGGCTCCTAAAGCTGAAGAAAAATTGGGTGGCAACAAAAGGAAATGGTAAGCCACTCCATCAAGCAACTACAACAACAACACCTTCACCAAAAAGCCTTTCAACAACGACGGCAAGAAAGGTTATGCCGGAACTCAACCTTTTTGCAACAAATGTCACAAGCACCACTCGGGTGAATGCGGCAAGCTAATTTGCCACCGGTGCCAAGGAGTTGGTCATAAGGCCAACAATTGCACAAGTGCCGCCCCCATCGCTCGAAAAGGGCCCAATCCTCCAAAAACGGTCACTTGTTACGAATGTGGCCAAACGGGCCATTATATAAATGCATGCCCGAAGAAGAAAGATAACCCCAATACGCGCGGCCGAGCTTTCAACATCAACACCGAGGAAGCCTGAGATGACAATGAATTAGTCACGGGTACGTTTCTTCTCGACAACACTTATGTTACTTGTTTATTCGATTCGGGTGCCGATAAATGCTTTGTATCCAAGACTTTGATTCATTCGTTTAGCACTCCACCACTCCCACTAGATACCACTTATACCATTGAAGTGGCCAACGGGAAACTATTAAGTACCGACACATATTACCTAGGGTGCACATTAAACATTGTGGGTAATGAGTTTGAAATTGACTTGATACCCATGGAACTAGGAAGCTTTGATGTAATAATCGGTATGAATTGGTTAGCCAAAATGAAATCTCACATCCTTTGTGATCTTAACGCAATCCGAATTCCTATCGAGAATGGTGAACCTTTGATTGTTTATGGTGATAAGAGTTGCACCGGACTCAACCTCGTTTCGTGCATTAAAGTTAGAAAACTACTCCGTAAGGGTTGTTTTGCGATCCTTGCTCACGTTAAGAAAGTCGAGTCCGATGAGAAGCATATCGATGATGTGCCAATTGTTAGTGACTATTCCGATGTATTTCCCTACGAATTGCCGGGTCTTCCACCCCATCGACCGGTTGAATTCCAAATCGATCTTATTCTGGGAGCCGCACCCGTAGCACGTGCACCATATAGACTCGCTCCCTCCGAAATGCAAGAATTGCAAAGTCAAATCCAAGAACTACTTGATCGTGATTTTATCCAACCTAGCCATTCACCTTGGGGCGCTCCGATTTTGTTTGTTAAAAAGAAAGACGGATCCCTACGAATGTGCATTGATTATCGTGAACTAAATAAATTGACGGTTAAGAACCGATATCCTCTTCCTCGCATCGATGACCTCTTTGATCAACTACAAGGGCCTTGTGTATATTCAAAAATCGATCTCCGCTCGGGTTATCATCAATTAAGGGTTAAGGGGGAAGATGTCTCCAAAACCGCTTTCCGAACTCGTTATGGTAGTTATGAATTCCTTGTCATGCCATTTGGTCTCACTAACGCACCGGCGGTGTTCATGGATCTTATGAACCGCGTGTGCAAACCGTATCTTGACAAATTCGTTATCGTGTTCATCGATGATATTTTGGTTTATTCTAAAAGCGAAGAAGAACACGAGGAACACCTCCGACTTGTGCTTGAACTTTTAAGACAAGAACGACTCTATGCCAAATTCTCCAAGTGTGAATTTTGGTTGAAGGAAGTTCAATTTCTTGGTCATGTTGTAAGTGATCAAGGTATTAAAGTCGATCCATCAAAAATCGAAGCCATTAGTAAATGGGAGACTCCTACTACTCCTACTCACATTCGTCAATTCTTGGGTCTCGCCGGATACTATCGTAGATTCATCAAAGATTTCTCTTTGGTCGCTCGTCCTCTAACCGCGTTAACTCATAAGGGAAGATAATTTGTTTGGGCAACCGAACAAGAATCTGCATTTCAAATTTTGAAAACGAAGCTAACCACCGCTTCTATCTTGTCACTTCCCGAAGGCAACGATGATTTTGTTGTGTATTGCGACGCCTCGAAACATGGTTTTGGGTGTGTGTTGATGCAACGAACGAAAGTCATTTCTTACGCTTCTCGACAACTCAAAATTCATGATCGAAACTACACGACACATGATCTCGAACTCGGGGCCGTTGTCTTTGCACTAAAAATGTGGAGACACTATCTTTATGGAACCAAGAGTACTATCTTTACCGATCACAAAAGTCTCCAACACATCTTCGATCAAAAGCAACTAAACATGAGACAACGAAGGTGGATTGAAACCTTAAACGATTACGATTGCGAGCTTCGCTACCATCCCGGAAAGGCAAATGTAGTAGCCGATGCCTTAAGTCGAAAGGAAAGAGCGGTGCCTCTTCGTATACGAGCTTTAAACATTACCATTCACACAAACCTTAATAGCCAAATTAGGGTAGCCCAATATGAGGCTCTCAAGGATGAAAACGTTTCACACGAGCTCTTGAATATTCTCGTCTCTCGATTCGAAGTTAGGGAGACCGGACTTCGATATTTCGCCGGAAGGATTTGGGTGCCTAGATATGGGGACCTACGAAGTCTTATTTTAGATGAAGCCCATAAGTCACGATACTCGATCCACCCCGGCGCCAATAAGATGTACCATGACCTTAAACAACAATATTGGTGGCCGAACATCAAAAGGGACGTAGCTACTTATGTTTCCAAGTGTTTGACATGTTCCAAAGTCAAAGCCGAACACCAAAGACCGTCCGGATTACTTCAACAACCCAAAATCCCTCAATGGAAGTGGTAAAGGATAACGATGGATTTTATCACCAAACTACCAAAAACGTCGGGCGGTTATGATACTATTTGGGTTATTGTTGACCGTCTCACCAAATCCGCACACTTCCTTGCCATGAAAGAAACGGACAAAATGGAGCAACTTGCACAACTTTACATCAAGGAGATCGTAGCCCGACACGGTGTACCTTTATCGATTATCTCCGACCGAGATGGCCATTTTGTTTCTAGATTTTGGCGTACCTTGCAAGAAGCGTTGGGAACGTGTTTAGACATGAGCACCGCATATCATCCCCAAACTGATGGACAAAGCGAACGTACAATTCAAACCTTAGAGGACATGTTACGAGCTTGCGTGGTTGATTTTGGAAAAGCTTGGGACAAGCACTTACCTCTCGCCGAGTTCTCTTACAACAATAGTTATCACGCGAGTATTAAAGCCGCACCTTTTGAAGCGCTATATGGCCGAAAATGTCGTTCACCTCTTTGTTGGGCCGAGGTAGGCGACGTGCAAATCACCGGACCCGAACTCATTCACGAAACTACCGAGAAGATTGTACAAATCCGAGATAGGCTTCGGACGGCCCGGAGTCGTCAAAAGTGCTACACCGACAAAAGATGCAACGACCTCGAATTTCAAGTCGGTGACCGAGTAATGTTAAAAGTCGCACCTTGGAAAGGTGTAATCCGTTTTGGGAAACGCGGAAAGCTAAATCCGCGGTATATTGGTCCTTTCGAAATCTTAGAGCGTATTGGAACCGTTGATTATCGTTTAGATCTCCCACCTCAATTGAACTCCGTTCATCTTACCTTCCATGTATCTAACTTGAAAAAGTGTCTTGCCGAACCCGATATCGTCATCCCTCTCGAGGAACTTACTATTGATGACAAACTTCATTTTGTGGAGGAACCGGTTGAAATTGTGGACACCTCCATCAAGACTTTGAAACAAAGCCGAATTCCGATTGTTAAAGTCCGTTGGAACGCCAAAAGGGGACTCGAGTTTACTTGGGAAAGGCGAGATCAAATGCAAAAGAAATACCCTCACTTGTTCCCGGTTCCGGAAACGCAAGATTCCGAGGGAGAAACAACGACTACTACGCCTACTTAAATTTCAGGACGAAATTTCTTTTAAGGAGTAGGTAATGTAACATCCCGCCTTTTTCCGTTTACTTTTCCGTTATACTATTTAAATCCTGTTATATATTTATAACATCTCCCGTTAATACGTGTTTTAAAAATATCTCGTCTAGGTAATTCACGCACCCGCAACCGAACTTGAGGGACTAGTTTTGTCAAGTGATCAAAGGTGTGATGACCCATAAATTTCTGACCAAATTTAAACTTAATCTTTTTATGATTTCAACACCATAAGCAAAGTTTGTAATGTCGAGTCTCAAAAGTTTGAACTGTTTCATATATTCAATTGACCTTCGACCAGTTCCGACGATTCACGAACAACTATGTGTTAATAGATATGTATATAAATATATAAATATATATGTAAATAATTATATATAAGAATATCAATAAATTGTTATATGCAATTGTTGTTAAAATAATATGTAAGTTAATAAAGATATAATAAAATTTATTATTAAAATGAATATATAATGTATATGTGATTCCAAATTTATTTAGTGAACGAGTGACACTCTTTTATCATTCGATCGATATTAAACAAGTTAAATCCAAACTTATATGATTTTAAAATAAACGTTGATCCGTAAATAGTTTATGTAAATATTAAATTTGTTAAAAATACCTTCACTTTCTTAATCTGAAATTTAATACACTGTGTATATTACCTGGGACTAAAAATAAGTGACAGACTACATTTTATGACTAGTTTTACGAGAATTAAGACTAAATTGATTATGCAAATACTATCCTGAAATATGAGTTTTCTTTATTCCTTTTCTTCTAAAGACTGTTACCCTTCACTGATTAGAAATGGAGGACGAAAGATTATCTGTGCTTAAAGTGTTGGCACAAAATATCAAATAAATTGATTAGCGTCTTTCCTTGTACACATTTCTTACCACTCTTTAATTATCTTATACTATTATCATTATATACTAAATATTATTGTATATAGTGTCGGCAGACTAATAGTAATTATGTCCGTGAATTCATGAATTATTGTTTTAATTACTATTATATAGATATACTTGACATACATGATCTATCACCACTACCGAAAGCACAAACAATATTTTCTTTGTTCTTTATCCCCATTACCCTTTTTCTCTTACTACTTCTATTATTTTCTTCTGCAAACAAGACCATCATTTATCATTATCAATTTGTCACTGTTAAACTCTCTTACGGGTTGTTCTTGTTTCTTGCTCGTCAAACCCCGACGACACAATAAACCCAACAAAACACCTTCGATCTCCAAACTACTGCTTCTTGTAACAGTCACAACCCTCATGACTTTCATCAAACCAACATCATCACCATGATGAACAAGACTACTTTATAATCGGTTAAACCATCAAACAATTATCTTGTTATGTTTATGCTAGTGGAACACCAAAAACATTATCAAATATCACCATATATCCACAACGAACTACCAAGTTACTATGTTGCTTCTTGTTTCAATCCCCACCTCAGGTTTGTTATTTGATATTAATTTTTTTGAGCTCAAGACGAAACTATCTACCACGGGTGTCGTTACTGTTATTATGGGTTTATTATAACTGAAAATCACCACTGCAAGTTACTATTCTGTCCCCTATATTCTAGGTCGTGAATCACCTAAGAACACCCTTGAGACCATTAACCTTCGATAATCATAATTATTTTTTTTATTTCTACCATCAACCACCAAGACCACACCCGTAAACAACCACCTTATACAACTGCACCATTTCATTGCTGCTATATCGTTAATTCTACTACTATTATGCATCTATTTTCTGTCTCAGCTGCGAAACTATCAAACATAGTAACAGCCTCATCATGAACTAATGCAGCTGACTTGTTTTTGTTTCCGGTTAACCAAAACCAAACCCAATTTTTTTTTTCTCTTGTCACTATTGAGCAACAACCTGCTGCAACTTGCATGTAACCATTCACTGTTCGAGCCAACCAACTTCAAACCACCATTAAATTGTTATGTAGCTCGAATCATTACTTGTTGCTGCTACTGGTTACTAATTGACTTGCAAAACTAACCAAACCCACAAAAAACACCCACAACCGTCGCTGCTAATGTTCTATTGCAGCTTATATATTTTTGTTTTGATCAGTGATCCAAACGAATCAAGACTGATTCCTTGATTTCTGTTAGATAATTAAGGATGATGACGAGTGAAGTGATAATTATACGATGACAATGATAATTATATCGTGATGTTGAGATGATGACAACAATAATTGGTTATGATGATAAGGACGTTCTTTTCTTTTCCTTTTGGACCGACAACTTATAAAGCAAACAAACCCACTTGCTCAATAATCGAATGATACAATTTTTGAGTTGTGTTATATTGAGTTATGGTAGGGTCGAAATCTATACAATCACCCACTAATTTCTTTAATTAAAGTGATGACAATATAGTTGATTATTATGATGATGATGGTATATGTGATGAAAAAGAAAACAGAAAAGTTCGACTAAAAGAATTTATGTACCCATTTAATTCAGAAAAGTAAAGACAGAAGGATGGTTTAAGGTGTTTATGTGTTAGCGAGAGGTCGTGGGTTCGAACCTAGGCTGCCTCAGTTATTCTTTTTATCAATAAATAACTGCATGACTTGGGCTAAGTGTTGGGCTGTATTGGGCTGCTATGTCCCTCTTGATAATTGGGCCGTAAATCATTGGTGATATTGGGCCGAAACCCAACTGTAATTAGAATGATGAACCATATATAAGAAAACAGAAAAAGATGGGTTAAATATATATGGAATCTGATTTAACTCAAAAAGACTGAAACGATTCAATGGTTTGAGATGTTTGCGGTTGAATGAGAGGTTATGGGTTCGAATCTGGGCAATGACATTTATTTTTGGAAAGCTTTTCTAAGGTAGTATTTCATCATTATTATTATTATTATTATTATTTATTGTTGTTATTACATAAATAAAATGATTAATATTATTATCATGTAGTTATTATTAAGTAATATCATTAAAACATTATTAGTATTATTATTATTATTATTATTATTATTATTATTATTATTATTATTATTATTATTATTATTATAAAAATTAGTATCATTATTAAGTGTAATGAATCTTAGGGTTATGACTATGATTATCATTGTTAAATATTGTATTATTACAAGTATCATAATTATTAATAATATTATCATTATTATTATAATTACTATTTTTAACAAACGAATGATATATATATGTATATATATATATAAATATATTTAATATATATAACATAACAAAATTAATATTTTTATTTATTTTTTTAAATACACAAAATGAACATATAAAACATATATATATTATCAACATAAAAATGATATAACTAATACATTTATATATATATATATATATATATATATATATATATATATATATATATATATATATATATATATATGTTCAATTACAGCTATGAATATTAATAAATATACAAATGATATAGGTTCGTGAATCCAAGGCCAACCCTACACTTGTTAAATGATGTCATATGTATTTTTACTACAAAATACATTATGGTGAGTTTCATTTGCTCCCTTTTACTCTTTACATTTTTGGGCTGAGAATACATGCAAATGCTTTATTAACTGTTTTACAATATTTATATGCGTGAGTTTCATTATTCCCTTTTTATATATATTTTTGGGACTGAGAATACATGCGCTGCTTTTATAACTGTTTTACGAAATATACACAAGTAATCGAAACTACATTGTATGGTTGAATGATCGAATCGAATATACCCCTATATAGTCTGGTAATCTAAGAATTAGGGAACAGACACCCTAATTGATGCGAATCCTAAAGATAGATCTATCGGGCCCAACAAGCCCCATCCAAAGTACCGGATGCTTTAGTACTTCGAAATTTATATCATGTCTGAAGGAGGATCCCGGAATGATGGGGATATTCTTATATGTATATTGTGAATGTCGGTTACCAGGTGTTCAATCCATATGAATGATATTTTTGTCTCTATGCATGGGACGTATGTTTATGAGAAATGGAAATATGAAATCTTGTGGTCTATTAAAATGATGAAATGATTATTTATGATAAACTAATGAACTCACCAACCTTTTTGTTGACACTTGAAAGCATGTTTATTCTCAGGTATGAAAGAAATCTTCCGCTGTGCATTTGCTCATTTTAGAGACATTACTTGGAGTCATTCATGACATATTTCAAAAGACGTTGCATTCGAGTCGTCAAGTTCATCAAGATTATTAACAAGTCATTTATAGTTTAGATATACTATGAAATGGTATGCATGCCGTCAACTTTTGATGTAATGAAAGATTGTCTTTTCAAAAACGAATACAATGTTTGTAAAATGTACCATATAGAGGTCAAGTACCTCGCGATGTAATCAACTGTTGTGAATCGTTTATAATCGATATGGACTTTGTCCGGATGGATTAGGACGGGTCGCTTCAGTTGGTATCAGAGCGGTGGTCTTAGCGAACCAGGTCTGCATTAGTGTGTATAACTGATAAGTCGTTAGGATGCATTAGTGAGTCTGGACTTCGATCGTGTCTGCATGTCAAAAGTTTTGCTTATAATTTCTTGTTGAAAATTATTTGCTTATCATCCTTAAAGTCTAGACACATCTTACTGCCTCTATTGCATAGACAGTGTATAGATAAATTCATATCTTAGCGTATCTGTTATTGTTACCTTTACCTGACAACTCTCGTAGATTCCTCCGTAACTTATGGGATTTTAGTATTATATATGCATATGTAAATTATGTATTGCATGGTACTAATCTACATACTATAATCTATTTCTTATCGAAAATCCTTCACCTGATCGTACGAGATGAATCCTGCAACCAGTTCGAGTCTCTCAGATTCCGATAGCTATTCCGATAGTTATTCCGACAGCTATTCTGACATAGATGTTCACCTAAGCTCCGGAAACAGCGTCATCGGCATGAATCAACCAATCAGCCATTATCAATTCATCTGATGGGTTCGTAGTCGACTTAATTAATGGAAACGCGCAGAAGGCAATCCCTTCCACCAACCAAATTCACCTCTTGACAATGAACCTGAAGCGTTTACCGGCGAACCTGTTCGAGACACCATTTTCAGTCTCATTTCCAGGGTAACTCGACAAGATTAAATTCTATCCACAATTCTGAACCTTATTCATCCGCTTGTTCCGACCGACAATCATCCTGGAATAATAAGTCAACGAACTTCGCGCTCGAATAATCAATTCGGAGAATATGGTGCAAAATGTACCAGCTTCAACAACATCACCGGCACCAACAGTGCCATCAAAAACAGCACCAGTACCATCAACAATCCATGCTTCAATATCATCATTTGTACTTTGAGTATGATCTTCGTTCTACGTATCGTTCTACCTCATTTATCATCGTTCGACATGGCGAATATGTAATCTCTAAAGTTTTATAGATTATTTATTCTAGTTCCAACCGAAAAGCAAATGAGTTTAATATCATATTAACTCATTAAATCCATGAATACATCTGAAGAAGATATATATGCATATATGTTTTCATAAAGATTGTAATTTAAAATTCTCTTGTACAAACTGTTAATGGTGAAAATATTTTAACGGGTAGGTAATACCCGAGAAATATTTAGATTTCACATTAATAAGATACACTGTACATTCTTCGAATCTGATTCAACAATCATTTACTATCCTATTTACATCTACCGATATACGAATCCGTTCACCACAGAATAACCATTTTCATTCAAATTCAATTTCATATTTGGATTTTGACTTACCAGAATCCAACAAGTGGCATAATGAAGAAATAATAAACACAATAAAAAAAATTTGATTAGAAACAGACTAATTAACTATATGAAATTTTGTTAAGAAACCACGCTAACATAATCCTAGCTAACTGTTCCTAGCTAACTGATTACATTTTTATTTATAGCAGTTTATTTATCGCAATTAAATTATCACAATTTACATTCTCGCAATTTTATTTATCGTCATTTAAATTCTGTTATTTACTTTACGCACTTTATTTATCGTTATTTAATTTTTGTTATTTATTTTACGCACTCTAAATATCGGGACACGTATACAAGGTTTTGACATATCATATCGATGCATCTATATATATTATTTGGAACCACCATAGACACTCTATATGCAGTAATGATCGAGTTCTCTATACAGGGTTGAGGTTGATTCTACAATAATATATATAGTTTGAGTTGTGATAGAGTCTGAGACGTATATGGGTCACGACATGTATTAATTAATTCGAATATTATATATTAAATTATATATGAATTATTGGACTGTCAACTGTGGACTATCGACTGTGGACTAATAACATTGGACAATTAAAATGAATTAAAATATTGAATATAAAATATGAAACTAAATATTTCTTCAAGTTTGCCACTTGATTTCATCTTAAATGCCATTTGTATCTTGACAATTCTAATCTGCGTTCGAACCTTTCATAATTCTTAAAAACACCTCAATTGAGAGGATGAACCAACCGCACTTCATCTACGGAAGAAAAGATTGATACATATAGTTATGCATCTGAAAATACTCGGAACCTGAGTAAATGTTTAACACGTATCTGTGCTAATTCATTTAGTGTATTATCACCCAAATTAACTTGGAAATTCCTTTCAAAGTAGCAAATTTTGTCACAGCTCCAGCAAGTCAACTTTGACTTTTCGTACGAAACAACCTTATTAACACCTTGATATATATATACGTGTGCTCTTTTATTGTTACCGGAGAACTTTTTATATTCCACCCTATTATCAGCAAATGTACCAGCAACCTCGTCGCTCCTTGGTTTAAATCTCTCCGACAAATCACTATATTTATTTATTGAAACCCTATCATATGCTCATCCGTATCTTGTAACGAGAACTGTCATACCAATTACCGGGAATTAGCAATCGGTACTTTGAAGACTCACAGCATATCTACATCAACAGTTAAATGTATAACATTTATCTCTTAAGAATTATGATCTTTCATTCTGAAATTCTGAAAAGCACTCAGTCTACAAATCAATACTCTGAATGTTGAAAAAGCTGAATGAAGCAGCAGAAACCGTGGGTAACCGTAAATGACCTTAATCGTCAGAAGTTTGATGATATAGAATAGTATGTTGGAAAAAGCTCAGAAAAGTTGGAACTGAAAAACTGATTGAGCAAACTACGAAGGAGTGTCTGAACAAATCACAAGGACTAAACTTGTACATTAAAGAATCCTGATGAATCTGTTTCTGATGAAATCTTTAGCGAATACCTTGCTTCTTACTCCAAACTCTTGCGGACAAATTTTCTTCACCATCCTTCGATATTAGAAATTCCAAGATATCATCGTATCTTTCATTATAAATATCATCCATATTTCTGAAGATATTTTTATAACTGTTCTTATCTGAAATCATTAATCTCTTCCTGCTATCAGTGTTACATCATATAGAAACTGTTAGTTTCTATATTCTGTAAACTTTCGAGCTTAAAATATGAATGTTATTGAAGTAATGTTGGGAACTGATGCATGAGTTAGTATAATATAATGACACTTGATCAACGTGATTATATTACAGTAAGTCATGCTGAGTTTCTAATGAAACGTGATGATTCATAGACTCTAACGTCATCATGTGCCATGTTACACGCGACTATTACGTTCTGTCTAATCTATAAACATATCAAGAACATATTTTTGATAGTCCTATTTTTTTTTCTTCCTTGAATTGTGGTAATCTGACAAGTCACATTGTGCTATTATCGTTTCTTTCTTAGAACATTAACAATGTTCATTCTGAAACTTATATCTGTGAATTCTGGGCCATTACAAGAGATGCCCAATCGCAAGAAGAAGAAATGAAGGGACAAAGCTCCGAAATAGAAATTGGAGTATAAACCGCAGCAAATAGGAGGGAGTATTAACGGTGAATGACAGTGATTATAGGAGACAGGAATAGGAACATTGAAAAATAAGAGAAAATATAAAGTCCAATAACATCACAAAAGTTACAAGCCGTGAATATTAATACGAATAGCAATATAAAGACACGGGAGAATTATAAATACAATAATCCCTAGAGCATAGTAGAAATAAACAGATACTTCCGGTGGGAGTTGGAAAAGAAGAACGATCATTACGATAATCAGAATAAAAACAAGGATCAGAACTGGATTAAACATTTTCAAAATCTTTTGAAATTAGGAATTTAGTATAGGAGTAGTGAAAAATAATGGAACGGAAGAAGTTCATTTGTAATGGAAATATCAGACAGAGTAATCGAGGCAGAACACCGTATTTAATTATAGAGATCTTAACCTCCTTATTCGCCGAAGAATCAAATCTCTTAGATTTCGAAGATTTTCTTTAAATCCCTTAAATTTCGAAATTAAATCGTGACTATGTCAAAAGTTATGGAAAATCTCCATTTCTTCATCTCGATCTTTTGTGATAGCTTCATTCATACGCTTCGATTAATCAAATCATTTTATCCATATTACTCGATGATGATAAAACTTTATTTATCAACTCATATTTGTCATGAAAACATTTTTATTGTTAACCATGACCACCTCACTTAAATTTCGAGACGAAATTTCTTTAACGGGTAGGTACTGTGATGACCCATAAATTTCCGACCAAATTTAAACTTAATCTTTTTATGATTTCAACACCATAAGCAAAGTTTGTAATGTCGAGTCTCAAAAGTTTGAACTGTTTCATATATTCAATTGACCTTCGACCAGTTCCGACGATTCACGAACAACTATGTGTTAATAGATATGTATATAAATATATAAATATATATGTAAATAATTATATATAAGAATATCAATAAATTGTTATATGCAATTGTTGTTAAAATAATATGTAAGTTAATAAAGATATAATAAAATTTATTATTAAAATGAATATATAATGTATATGTGATTTCAAATTTATTTAGTGAACGAGTGACACTCTTTTATCATTCGATCGATATTAAACAAGTTAAATCCAAACTTATATGATTTTAAAATAAACGTTGATCCGTAAATAGTTTATGTAAATATTAAATTTGTTAAAAATACCTTCACTTTCTTAATCTGAAATTTAATACACTGTGTATATTACCTGGGACTAAAAATAAGTGACAGACTACATTTTATGACTAGTTTTACGAGAATTAAGACTAAATTGATTATGCAAATACTATCCTGAAATATGAGTTTTCTTTTTTCCTTTTCTTCTAAAGACTGTTACCCTTCACTGATTAGAAATGGAGGACGAAAGATTATATGTGCTTAAATTGTTGGCACAAAATATCAAATAAATTGATTAGCGTCTTTCCTTGTACACATTTCTTACCACTCTTTAATTATCTTATACTATTATCATTATATACTAAATATTATTGTATATAGTGTCGGCAGACTAATAGTAATTATGTCCGTGAATTCATGAATTATTGTTTTAATTACTATTATATAGATATACTTGACATACATGATCTATCACCACTACCGAAAGCACAAACAATATTTTCTTTGTTCTTTATCCCCATTACCCTTTTTCTCTTACTACTTCTATTATTTTCTTCTGCAAACAAGACCATCATTTATCATTATCAATTTGTCACTGTTGAACTCTCTTACGGGTTGTTCTTGTTTCTTGCTCGTCAAACCCCGACGACACAATAAACCCAACAAAACACCTTCGATCTCCAAACTACTGCTTCTTGTAACAGTCACAACCCTCATGACTTTCATCAAACCAACATCATCACCATGATGAACAAGACTACTTTATAATCGGTTAAACCATCAAACAATTATCTTGTTATGTTTATGCTAGTGGAACACTAAAAACATTATCAAATATCACCATATATCCACAACGAACTACCAAGTTACTATGTTGCTTCTTGTTTCAATCCCCACCTCAGGTTTGTTATTTGATATTAATTTTTTTGAGCTCAAGACGAAACTATCTACCACGGGTGTCGTTACTGTTATTATGGGTTTATTATAACTGAAAATCACCACTGCAAGTTACTATTCTGTCCCCTATATTCTAGGTCGTGAATCACCTAAGAACACCCTTGAGACCATTAACCTTCGATAATCATAATTATTTTTTTTATTTCTACCATCAACCACCAAGACCACACCCGTAAACAACCACCTTATACAACTGCACCATTTCATTGCTGCTATATCGTTAATTCTACTGCTATTATGCATCTATTTTCTGTCTCAGCTGCGAAACTATCAAACATAGTAACAGCCTCATCATGAACTAATGCAGCTGACTTGTTTTTGTTTCCGGTTAACCAAAACCAAACCCAATTTTTTTTTTCTCTTGTCACTATTGAGCAACAACCTGCTGCAACTTGCATGTAACCATTCACTGTTCGAGCCAACCAACTTCAAACCACCATTAAATTGTTATGTAGCTCGAATCATTACTTGTTGCTGCTACTGGTTACTAATTGACTTGCAAAACTAACCAAACCCACAAACAACACCCACAACCGTCGCTGCTAATGTTCTATTGCAGCTTATATATTTTTGTTTTGATCAGTGATCCAAACGAATCAAGACTGATTCCTTGATTTCTGTTAGATAATTAAGGATGATGACGAGTGAAGTGATAATTATACGATGACAATGATAATTATATCGTGATGTTGAGATGATGACAACAATAATTGGTTATGATGATAAGGACGTTCTTTTCTTTTCCTTTTGGACCGACAACTTATAAAGCAAACAAACCCACTTGCTCAATAATCGAATGATACAATTTTTGAGTTGTGTTATATTGAGTTATGGTAGGGTCGAAATCTATACAATCACCCACTAATTTCTTTAATTAAAGTGATGACAATATAGTTGATTATTATGATGATGATGGTATATGTGATGAAAAAGAAAACAGAAAAGTTCGACTAAAAGAATTTATGTACCCATTTAATTCAGAAAAGTAAAGACAGAAGGATGGTTTAAGGTGTTTATGTGTTAGCGAGAGGTCGTGGGTTCGAACCTAGGCTGCCTCAGTTATTCTTTTTATCAATAAATAACTGCATGACTTGGGCTAAGTGTTGGGCTGTATTGGGCTGCTATGTCCCTCTTGATAATTGGGCCGTAAATCATTGGTGATATTGGGCCGAAACCCAACTGTAATTAGAATGATGAACCATATATAAGAAAACAGAAAAAGATGGGTTAAATATATATGGAATCTGATTTAACTCAAAAAGACTGAAACGATTCAATGGTTTGAGATGTTTGCGGTTGAATGAGAGGTTATGGGTTCGAATCTGGGCAATGACATTTATTTTTGGAAAGCTTTTCTAAGGTAGTATTTCATCATTATTATTATTATTATTATTTATTGTTGTTATTACATAAATAAAATGATTAATATTATTATCATGTAGTTATTATTAAGTAATATCATTAAAACATTATTAGTATTATTATTATTATTATTATTATTATTATTATTATTATTATTATTATTATTATTATTATTATTATTATTATTATAAAAATTAGTATCATTATTAAGTGTAATGAATCTTAGGGTTATGATGTAGCGACCCGACCAAATCATGTTTGACGGCGCCGACTACTTCGGTCCCGTTGCGTGGTCATAAGTCTTTATTATGACTTTTGACCAAAATATGTCGCATTTATTTTATAAGAAAAAGGATGTTTCAAGTTTACAAATGTAGTTCGAAAGACTAGTTACATTACAATGTTTAACGTACGAATGAAACCTATGCGACACAATTTAAAGTAGTCAAAATACGCTCCATCTATGCATGTATACTCGACATCCAAGCAAGTATCAAAAAGAGTGCGGAAGCATGTATCAAGTAGCTTTCAAGGACCTGAGAAAACATATAGAAAACTGTCAACGAAAACGTTGGTGAAATCATAGGTGTTTTAGTAAACGTTGCATTTGAACCACAAGATTTAATATAATATGATTATCTAAATCATTTGCATTCCAAAGTTGTTATTTGTTTCGCGGGCACCCAATTATCAAACTTAACTGTTTTGCACCCTTCGCATAGTGTTAGAACATACACTAGACCTGAAAATATATTTCATCCGCTAACAGTAGCGAACCGTCCGAATGAGGCTCGTCAAGCCCATGTGATCACATAATATAAGTTCACGTTTACACCCTGCAAGTGTAACTAATGATAATTGAATTGAGGCTTTTTGTTCAAACCCGTACGTGGAATGTTCGTTTTCGTACTTGTGTTTAAAGTGTAAAAGTATGATACGTATATGTTTCTCATCCCATAGTTTAAAGCATAAAAGTTGTTTGAAGGATGGGACTATGATCTCACCTTGAGTGCACGTATGAAAAGTACTTCACAAAGTAACGTGTGCGAAGGATAGTGCTAGTCTTGACCTAAACCAATAGGTCGTATCAATAACGGTAAACACGATAGGTTAAAGATGTTTAATTAGTCCTATGGCTCGTTACGACTCGATTATGTAGCATGTGAATCAAATTGTCAAGTTTCATGCAAGATACAAGTACAGAAACAAGTTAGGAAGGTTGCATAATCATTTGGTTAAGTTTGACAAAAAGTCAAACTTTGGTCGGTCAAAGTCAACGAAAGTCAACACGTTCGGGTCGGGTCCCGAACTATTTTTCTGAGGTTTTTATTCATATATAAGCATGTTAGAACAAGTCTCATGTGAATCGGAGGTCCATAGTGTGCCAAACATTTTTCGTATTTTGACCAAAGAGGTCAGAAACTGGACACGGCTTAGGCCGCGCCGCGGCCCCAAATTGTCGCGCCGCGACAATACACGGGAACTGGTACCTGGTCAGTCTCAAATGTCCAAGTCTCAATTCCAAACACTTTCAAGCATAACTCGCAAACCGCTAATACTTAGAACTCGTATCTTATATCGTTAGAAAGGTAATTTGACAAAGAACACAACTAAATACATTTCACCAACCAAAAATGTTATTTGTAACAATCGGCTTTCCAAAGTAAATGATCAATTAATGCACACATTTAATACACAAATTTGATAAGTGCACATTTATGATTCGGGCATTTAATGCATACATATAACATGCCGTTTTGTAGGTAATCGAGCATACAATACAACTAACTACTTACTAACTACAATTCATGTCATTCAATGCATCAAATATTCATTTCAAGCTTATCAAACCCTAACCCGAATTCACCAAAATCACTAATCAAGTTTATGGAGTTTTTCTCAAGCAACCTACACATCAATTTGAAGCTAGTGATACTAGGAACACATTTAATACATGCATTTATAACATTTAACAACATTCAAACAACCAAATCACCAAATCAAACACACCAAAGTTCATACTCAAGCTAGTTACTTCAAATAATGAAATCGAGCATATAAATCATATATTCATGTTAGACTTGAGCCATAGACACTAATTAACAACTTTATAAGTTCAAAAATATCAAGAACACAAAATCTAGTGATTTTAGAAAGTTACCCAAACTTGATGAAGTCGGTATGGAATCGAAGAGGAAGTTGCAAGGATTTCAAATATGTATTTTGTTTTGCAAGACACCCGCTAGCTTGGATTTAGATGATGATTCCTTGTTTGAGAAATTGAGAGAAAATATGGAAGTAGAAGAAGAAAAGGGAAAATGAAAAAAAGAAAAGATGGGGGTGGGGGTTGACTAGTCAAAGGCTAGTCACCTCTTTGGCATTTTGGCGAAACTAGTCCCTCAAGTTCTGTTGCGGGTGCGTGAATTACCTAGACGAGATATTTTTAAAACACGTATTAACGGGAGATGTTATAAACATATAACGGGATTTAAATAGTTAAACGGAAAAGTAAACGGAAAAAGGCGGGATGTTACATTACCTACTCCTTAAAAGAAATTTCGTCCCGAAATTTAAGTAGGCGTAGTAGTCGTTGTTTCTTCCTCGAAATCCTGCGTTTCCGGAATTGGGAATAAATGAGAGTATTTCTTTTGCATTTGATCTTGCCTTTCCCAAGTAAACTCGGGTCCTCTTTTGGCGTTCCAACGGACTTTAACAATCGGGATTCGGCTTTGTTTCAATGTCTTGACGGAGGTGTCCACAATTTCAACCGGTTCCTCCACAAAATGAAGCTTGTCATCAATAGTAAGTTCCTCGAGAGGGATGACAATATCGGGTTCGGCAAGACACTTTTTCAAGTTAGATACATGGAAGGTAGGATGAACGGAGTTCAATTGAGGCGGCAGATCTAAACGATAAGCAACGTTTCCAATACGCTCCAAGATTTCGAAAGGACCAATATACCACGGATTTAGCTTCCCGCGTTTCCCAAAACGGATTACACCTTTCCAAGGTGCAACTTTTAACATTACTCGGTCACCGACTTGAAATTCGAGGTCGTTGCGTCTTTTGTCGGTGTAGCACTTTTGACGACTCCGGGCCGTCCGGAGCCTATCTCGGATTTGTACGATCTTCTCGGTGGTTTCGTGAATGAGTTCGGGTCCGGTGATTTGCACGTCGCCTACCTCGGCCCAACAAAGAGGTGAACGACATTTTCGGCCGTATAGCGCTTCAAAAGGTGCGGCTTTAATACTCGCGTGATAACTATTGTTGTAAGAGAACTCGGCGAGAGGTAAGTGCTTGTCCCAAACTTTTCCAAAATCAACCACGCAAGCTCGTAACATGTCCTCCAAGGTTTGAATTGTACGTTCGCTTTGTCCATCGGTTTGAGGATGATATGCGGTGCTCATGTCTAAACGCGTTCCCAACGCTTCTTGCAAGGTACGCCAAAATCTAGAAACAAAACGGCCATCTCGGTCGGAGATAATCGATAAAGGTACACCGTGTCGGGCTACAATTTCTTTAATGTAAAGTTGCAGAAAGTTTCTCCATTTTGTCGGTCTCCTTCATGGCAAGAAAGTGTGCAGATTTGGTGAGACGGTCAACAATAACCCAAATGGTATCATAACCGCCCGTCGTTTTTGGTAGTTTGGTGATAAAATCCATCGTTATCCTTTCCCACTTCCATTGCGGGATCTCGGGTTGTTGAAGTAGTCCGGACGGTCTTTGGTGTTCGGCTTTGACTTTGGAACATGTCAAACACTTGGAAACATAAGTAGCTACGTCCCTTTTGATGTTCGGCCACCAATATTGTTGTTTAAGGTCGTGGTACATCTTATTGGCACCGGGGTGGATCGAGTATCGTGACTTATGGGCTTCATCTAAAATGAGACTTCGTAGGTTCCCATAACTAGGCACCCAAATCCTTCCGGCGAAATATCGGAGTCCGTTTTCCTTAGTTTCGAATCGAGAGACGAGAATGTTCAAGAGTTAGTGTGAAATGTTTTCATCCTTGAGAGCCTCATCTTGGGCTACCCGAATTTGGCTATTAAGGTTGGTGTGGATGGTGATGTTTAAGGCTCGGACACGAAGAGGCACCGCTCTTTCTTTGCGACTTAAGGCATCGGCTACTACGTTTGCCTTCCCGGGATGGTAACGAAGTTCGCAATCGTAATCGTTTAAGGTTTCAATCCACCTTCGTTGTCTCATGTTTAGTTGCTTTTGATCGAAGATGTGTTGGAGACTTTTGTGATCGGTAAAGATAGTACTCTTGGTTCCATAAAGATAGTGTCTCCACATTTTAAGTGCAAAGACAACGGCTCCGAGTTCGAGATCATGTGTCGTGTAGTTTCGTTCATGAATTTTGAGTTGTCGAGAAGCATAAGAAATGACTTTCGTTCGTTGCATCAACACACACCCAAAACCATGTTTCGAGGCATCGTAATACACAACAAAATCATCGTTGCCTTCGGGATGTGACAAGATAGGAGCGGTGGTAAGCTTTGTCTTCAAGATTTGGAACGCGGATTCTTGCTCGGTCGCCCAAATGAATTTCTTTCCCTTGTGAGTTAATGCGGTTAGAGGACGTGCAACCAAAGAGAAGTTTTCGATGAATCTACGATAGTACCCGGCGAGACCCAAGAATTGACGAATGTGAGTCGGAGTAGTAGGAGTTTCCCATTTACTAATGGCTTCGATTTTTGATGGATCGACTTTAATACCTTGGTCACTTACAACATAACCAAGAAATTGAACTTCCTTCAACCAAAATTCACACTTGGAGAATTTGGCATAGAGTCTTTCTTGTCTTAAAAGTTCAAGCACAAGTCGGAGGTGTTCCTCGTGTTCTTCTTCGCTTTTTGAATAGACCAAAATATCATCGATGAACACGATAACGAATTTGTCAAGATACGGTTTGCACACGCGGTTCATAAGATCCATGAACACCGCCGGTGTGTTAGTGAGACCAAATGGCATTACAAGAAATTCATAACTACCATAACGAGTTCGGAAAGCGGTTTTGGAGACATTTTCCCCCTTAACCCTTAATTGATGATAACCCGAGCGGAGATCAATTTTTGAATATACGCAAGACCCTTGTAATTGATCAAAGAGGTCATCGATGCGAGGAAGAGGATATCGGTTCTTAACCGTCAATTTGTTTAGTTCACGATAATCAATGCACATTCGTAGGGATCCGTCTTTCTTTTTAACAAACAAAATCGGAGCGCCCCAAGGTGAATGGCTAGGTTGGATAAAACCACGATCAAGTAGTTCTTGGATTTGACTTTGCAATTCTTGCATTTCGGATGGAGCGAGTCTATATGGTGCACGTGCTACGGGTGCGGCTCCCGGAATAAGATCGATTTGGAATTCAACCGGTCGATGGGGTGGAAGACCCGGCAATTCGTCGGGAAATACATCGAAAAAGCCACTAACAATAGGCACATCATCGATATGCTTCTCATCGGACTCGACTTTCTTAACGTGGGCAAGGATCGCAAAACAACCCTTACGGAGTAGTTTTCTAACTTTAAGGCACGAAACGAGGTTGAGTCTGGCGCAACTCTTATCGCCATAAACAATCAAAGGTTCACCATTCTCGATAGGAATTCGGATTGCGTTAAGATCACAAAGGATGTGAGATTTCGTTTTGACTAACCAATTCATACCGATTATTACATCAAAGCTTCCTGGTTCCATCGGTATCAAGTCAATTTCAAATTCCTTACCCAAAATGTTTAACGTACACCCCCGGTAATATGTGTCGGCACTTAATAGTTTCCCGTTAGCCACTTCAATGGTATAAGTGGTATCTAGTAGAAGTGGTGGAGTGCTAAAAGAATGAGTCAAAGTCTTGGATACAAAACTCTTATCAGCACCCGAATCGAATAAACAAGTAACATAAGTGTTGTTGAGGAGAAACGTACCCGTGAATAATTCATTGTCATCTCGGGCTTCCTCGGTGTTGATGTTGAAAGCTCGGCCGCGTGTGTTGGGGTTGGCTTTCTTCTTCGGACAGGCATTTCTAAAATGACCCGTTTGGCCACATTCATAACAAGTACCCGATTTTGGTGCATTGGGCACCTTTTGAGCGACGGGGGCGGCACTTCTACAATCGTTGGCCACATGACCACCCCTTTGGCACCGGTGGCAAAATAGATTGCTACATTCACCATAGTGGTGTTTGTGGCATTTGTTGCAAAAGGGTTTATTTCCGCCATAACTTTTCTTGGCGTCGGAGGTGAAAGGCTTTTTGGTGAAGTTTTTGTTGTAGTTGTTGCTTGATTGAGGGGCTTCCCATTTTCTTTTGTTGTTACCCGACTTGTCCTCGGCTTTAGGCGCCGGTACTACGATTTCGTCAACCGTTTCGATCAATTGGCGGGCCATGTTCAAAGCTTGTTGTAGGTTAGCGGGTTTGGATGACATCACCCCTTGTTTGATGCTCTTTGGAAGACCATACATATAAAGTTCGACCCTTTGAGATTCGGGGTTCACGAGGTTTGGGCACATCAAGGATAGTTCGGCGAATCGTTGATTATAGGCATTGAGATCGTTTCCGACCGCCTCCAAGGTTCTTAGCTCTTGTTCGAGCTTTCGGGTTTCTTCGCGAGGGAAATATTCGATGACCATATTTTCCCTTAAATCGGCCCAAGAGAGGGCGTGAGCTTCATCGGTACCCACCGATTGTACATAAGTATTCCACCATGTAAGAGCGACACCGGCGAAAGTGTGAGTGGAGTATTTGACCTTGTCTTGGTCCTGACAACCACTTATGCTAAAGACGGCTTCCGTTTGCTCAAACCATCGGGTGAGCACAACCGGTCCCCCGGTTCCATCAAAAGTGTGAGGTTTGCACCCCATGAAGGCTTTATAGGAGCATCCCTCGTTTGAGTTACCGGCTCCATTGTTGTTGTTGTTGTTGTTGTTGTTGTTGTTGTTGTTGTTGTTGTTGTTTTGGTTGTTGTTATTATTATTGTTATTGTTGTTGGATGAGTGACCGGCCATGGCCGCATCTACGGCGGTGGCTATCATGCGTTGTAGAGCTTGTTCGGGTGTTTCACGGCGCGGTGCACGACGAGGAGGCATTGTTCCTTCAAAACAAAAGAATACCGTTGGTTAGTATTCTAAATAATACTAACCGTGATATGGAATAAAGATAGAGAGAAAATTTTCCTTGACTCGCCTTAAATTCTTTATGTCATAATGTCGGAACGTTCATATGAGTCACCGTAATATAATCCCGGAAATTATATTACCCTGATTCATATGTGCATTCGACATTATTTCATATAGTCAAGGTGGCGTGTCAATCAAATTAAACAACGTGAGATTTAGATGAAATAAGAGTAGATATGAGTAGAAGCGTTCGAGTATAAATGCACAAATAGTCAAGTAATTCCTACTTCAAGTCTATATGCCGATTGTAGTCTAGACTCATCAATGTACCCTATGACTCGGGGTTGACACCAATAAACTCTAAATCCCTACAACCAACGCTCTGATACCATCTGTAGCGACCCGACCAAATCATGTTTGACGGCGCCGACTACTTCGGTCCCGTTGCGTGGTCATAAGTCTTTATTATGACTTTTGACCAAAATATGTCGCATTTATTTTATAAGAAAAAGGATGTTTCAAGTTTACAAATGTAGTTCGAAAGACTAGTTACATTACAATGTTTAACGTATGAATGAAACCTATGCAACACAATTTAAAGTAGTCAAAAGACGCTCCATCTATGCATGTATACTCGACATCCAAGCAAGTATCAAAAAGAGTGCGGAAGCATGTATCAAGTAGCTTTCAAGGACCTGAGAAAACATATAGAAAACTGTCAACGAAAACGTTGGTGAAATCATAGGTGTTTTAGTAAACGTTGCATTTGAACCACAAGATTTAATATAATATGATTATCTAAATCATTTGCATTCCAAAGTTGTTATTTGTTTCGCGGGCACCCAATTATCAAACTTAACTGTTTTGCACCCTTCGCGTAGTGTTAGAACATACACTAGACCCGAAAATATATTTGATCCGCTAACGGTAGCGAACCGTCCGAATGGGGCTCGTCAAGCCCATGTGATCACATAATATAAGTTCACGTTTACACCCTGCAAGTGTAACTAATGATAATTGAATTGAGGCTTTTTGTTCAAACCCGTACGTGGAATGTTCGTTTTCGTACTTGTGTTTAAAGTGTAAAAGTATGATACGTATATGTTTCTCATCCCATAGTTTAAAGCATAAAAGTTGTTTGAAGGATGGGACTATGATCTCACCTTGAGTGCACGTATGAAAAGTACTTCACAAAGTAATGTGTGCGAAGGATAGTGCTAGTCTTGACCTAAACCAATAGGTCGTATCAATAACGGTAAACACGATAGGTTAAAGATGTTTAATTAGTCCTATGGCTCGTTACGACTCGATTATGTAGCATGTGAATCAAATTGTCAAGTTTCATGCAAGATACAAGTACATAAACAAGTTAGGAAGGTTGCATAATCATTTGGTTAAGTTTGACAAAAAGTCAAACTTTGGTCGGTCAAAGTCAACGAAAGTCAACACGTTCGGGTCGGGTCTCGAACTATTTTTCTGAGGTTTTTATTCATATATAAGCATGTTAGAACAAGTCTCATGTGAATCGGAGGTCCATAGTGTGCCAAACATTTTTCGTATTTTGACCAAAGAGGTCAGAAACTGGACACGGCTTAGGCCGCGCCGCGGCCCCAAATTGTCGCGCCGCGACAATACACGGGAACTGGTACCTGGTCATTCTCAAATGTCCAAGTCTCAATTCCAAACACTTTCAAGCATAACTCGCAAACCGCTAATACTTAGAACTCGTATCTTATATCGTTAGAAAGGTAATTTGACAAAGAACACAACTAAATACATTTCACCAACCAAAAATGTTATTTGTAACAATCGGCTTTCCAAAGTAAATGATCAATTAATGCACACATTTAATACACAAATTTGATAAGTGCACATTTATGATTCGGGCATTTAATGCATACATATAACATGCCGTTTTGTAGGTAATCGAGCATACAATACAACTAACTACTTACTAACTACAATTCATGTCATTCAATGCATCAAATATTCATTTCAAGCTTATCAAACCCTAACCCGAATTCACCAAAATCACTAATCAAGTTTATGGAGTTTTTCTCAAGCAACCTACACATCAATTTGAAGCTAGTGATACTAGGAACACATTTAATACATGCATATATAACATTTAACAACATTCAAACAACCAAATCACCAAATCAAATACACCAAAGTTCATACTCAAGCTAGTTACTTCAAATAATGAAATCGAGCATATAAATCATATATTCATGTTAGACTTGAGCCATAGACACTAATTAATAACTTTATAAGTTCAAAAATATCAAGAACACAAAATCTAGTGATTTTAGAAAGTTACCCAAACTTGATGAAGTCGGTATGGAATCGAAGAGGAAGTTGCAAGGATTTCAAATATGTAATTTGTTTTGCAAGACACCCGCTAGCTTGGATTTAGATGATGATTCCTTGTTTGAGAAATTGAGAGAAAATATGGAAGTAGAAGAAGAAAAGGGAAAATGAAAAAAAGAAAAGATGGGGGTGGGGGTTGACTAGTCAAAGGCTAGTCACCTCTTTGGCATTTTGGCGAAACTAGTCCCTCAAGTTCGGTTGCGAGTGCGTGAATTACCTAGACGAGATATTTTTAAAACACGTATTAACGGGAGATGTTATAAACATATAACGGGATTTAAATAGTTAAACGGAAAAGTAAACGGAAAAAGGCGGGATGTTACATATGACTATGATTATCATTGTTAAATATTGTTATTATTACAAGTATCATAATTATTAATAATATTATCATTATTATTATAATTACTATTTTTAACAAACGAATGATATATATATGTATATATATATAAATATATTTAATATATATAACATAACAAAATTAATATTTTTATTTATTTTTTTAAATACACAAAATGAACATATAAAACATATATATATTATCAACATAAAAATGATATAACTAATACATTATATATATATATATATATATATATATATATATATATATATATATATATATATATATATATATATATATATATATATATATATATGTTCAATTACAGCTATGAATATTAATAAATATACAAATGATATAGGTTCGTGAATCCAAGGCCAACCCTACACTTGTTAAATGATGTCATATGTATTTTTACTACAAAATACATTATGGTAAGTTACATTTGCTCCCTTTTACTCTTTACATTTTTGGGCTGAGAATACATGCAAATGCTTTATTAACTGTTTTACAATATTTATATGCGTGAGTTTCATTATTTCCTTTTTATATATATTTTTGGGACTGAGAATACATGCGCTGCTTTTATAACTGTTTTACGAAATAGACACAAGTAATCGAAACTACATTGTATGGTTGAATGATCGAATCGAATATGCCCCTATATAGTCTGGTAATCTAAGAATTAGGGAACAGACACCCTAATTGACGCGAATCCTAAAGATAGATCTATCTGGCCCAACAAGCCCCATCCAAAGTACCGGATGCTTTAGTACTTCGAAATTTATATCATGTCCGAAGGAGGATCCCGGAATGATGGGGATATTCTTATATGTATATTGTGAATGTCGGTTACTAGGTGTTCAATCCATATGAATGATATTTTTGTCTCTATGCATGGGACGTATGTTTATGAGAAATGGAAATATGAAATCTTGTGGTCTATTAAAATGATGAAATGATTATTTATGATAAACTAATGAACTCACCAACCTTTTGGTTGACACTTGAAAGCATGTTTATTCTCAGGTATGAAAGAAATCTTTCGCTGTGCATTTGCTCATTTTAGAGACATTACTTGGAGTCATTCATGACATATTTCAAAAGACGTTGCATTCGAGTCGTCGAGTTCATCAAGATTATTAACAAGTCATTTATAGTTTAGATATACTATGAAATGGTATGCATGCCGTCAACTTTCGAAGTAATGAAAGATTGTCTTTTCAAAAACGAATGCAATGTTTGTAAAATGTACCATATAGAGGTCAAGTACCTCGTGATGTAATCAACTGTTGTGAATCGTTTATAATCGATATGGACTTTGTCCGGATGGATTAGGACGGGTCGCTTCAAAAGGTGTGACTAGCTTTTGACTAGTCAACACCCCTTCCACCATCCATTATCCCTTTCATTTCTCTTTTCATTTAATACTTTTCATTTTACTCTCAAACACTCATACAAAGATTCATCATCTAAAATCGTTCAAGCAAGCATCAATCAAAACAAATTGCATATTTGGAATCCTTGCAACTTCCTCTTTGATTCCATACCGATTTCATTACAATTGGGTAACTTTCTAAAATCACTAGATTTTGTGTTCTTGATGTTTTTAAGTTATAAAGTTGTTAATTAGTGTCTATGGCTCAAGTCTAACATGAATATATGATTTATATGTTCGATTTCGTTATTTGAAGTAACTAGTTTGAATATGAACTTTGGTGTGTTTGATTTGGTGATTTGGTTGTTTGAATGTTGTTAAAAGTTATAAATGCATGTATTAAATGTGTTCCTAGTATCACTAGCTTCAATTTGATGTGTAGGTTGTTTTACAAAACTTCATAAACATGATTAGTGATTTTGATGTTGTTGGTTAGGGTTTAATAGAATTTAATGTGAACATTTAATGCTTTGAATGACATGAAATGTTATTTGTAAGTGTTATGTTGTATTGTATGCTTGATCACCTTCGAAACGGCATATCATTCATGTAAATTGGTTGCCGAATCATCAAATTTCATTTATGAACTTGAATGCATTTAATGAGGAGCTTTGAATGTAATTTTGGTTGTTGTAAAAGTAAATGTGATTGTTGAAATGTGTTTAGTTGTTTTCCTTGTCAAAATACCTTTCCGATGATATAAGATACATGTTTTGATTGTTTGCGGGTCATAAATGGTGATTGTTTGAAGTTAGGTTCGTGCATAAAACTTAAAAACTGCCAGATTTCTCTGTACAGGTGATGGTTATGCGAGGTGTATATAAAATAGCTTATATTTTAGCAGGAAAATACTATTAAATACGATACAATTTTACACAAGATATTTATTTATTTATAGAATGGATATACTTAAACCTTGCTACAACACTTATAGGCAGTGTACCTAATCGTACAGTAGTGTAGTTTTTAGTAAGTCGGGTTCGTTCCACAGGGAATCTTTTAATCAAAGCTTAACGCTATATTAGTTTACTTTTATAAAAATACAAATATATATATAAGTAATATTATTATTATAAAGGGGGGTTTTTTACCGTTTAATGACCGGTTTGTCGATTTTAAAACTTTAGTCGCAGTTAAAACCAAATGTAAAATAATAAATAAATACAAGACTTAATTTAAAGCGTAAAGTAAATAACGATAATGAAATTGCGAATAATAAAAATGCGATAAAATAAACTTGCGATAATTAAAAAGTACGATAATTAAAAGTGCAATTAAATATAAAATAAAGGAAATTAAATATGAAATAAAAGAATTATGCTTATTTAAACTTCCGTAATCATGATGTTTGACGTGTTGATTTTAGTTTTATGCCCATGGGTTAATTGTCCTTTGTCCTGGATTATTTAATATGTCCGTCTGGTTTTTGTCCATAACAGTCCATCAGTCATAAATATAAAGTGCGAGTATCCTCGTCAAATTATCCTTATACCCGAAGTTAAATATTCCAACTAATTGGGGACTTAAACTGTAACAAGATT
Organism: Rutidosis leptorrhynchoides; assembly: GCF_046630445.1. Lineage (NCBI taxonomy): Eukaryota > Viridiplantae > Streptophyta > Magnoliopsida > Asterales > Asteraceae > Rutidosis > Rutidosis leptorrhynchoides. Next base: position 80,411,643 of record NC_092340.1, on the reverse strand, counting down.
TTAATACTTTGTTTAATAATTACACCAGGATGTCGACTGAGTGTAACCCAAGGTTTTAATATTTTGTTATCAATTATACCAAGTGTCCTTGTACATAATTTCACCCCTGTTTTAATTATTCTAGTGGCTATTAATCCATTCCCGTGTCCGGTTAAATGAACGATTATTCGTACATATAAATACCCCGCCCATCGTGTCCGATCGAGTGTATATGGTAATTTATAGGGACGCCCAATTGTAAATCTTTATATTAACATTAACAAACTATCATTTAGTTAAACAAATATAAAGCCCATTAATAGCCCATAGTCTAATTTCCACAAGTGTCGTTCTTTTGTCCAAACCCCAATTATGGTACAAAGCCCAATTACCCAATTTTAGTAATTAGCCCAACATCATGATTACTTCGGATTAAATAAGCATAATAATAACTTAGCTACGAGACATTAAATTAAAAAGGTTGAACATAACTTACAATGATTAAAAATAGCGTCGCGTTACACGGACAGAATTTCGACTTACACCCTTACAACATTTGCTAACATACCCTTATTATTAGGATTAAAATTAAAATTAAAATTAAAATATAAATTATAAATATAAATATTACGATATAGATAGAGAGATGGATGGATATATATGTTGGATAATTTTTACGATCAGAATGCGCGAGCTTTATAGGCAGTTTCAAAATTAGGGGCTCCGCGACACGCGTAGTTTTTGCACTGCAAACTCCGCAACTCGCGGAGTTTGCTTTTACAGCTCACACAAGTTTGGAGCCTTTCTTGCCGACGGTTTATAATATATTATATAATATATAAATAATTATAAGAATTATTTAAATATTATATTATATTTATGTGCATAGTTGACTTGTAATTTTTAGTCCGTTGCGTTGAGCGTTGAGAGTTGACTCATGTCCCGGTTCCAGATTTTCGAACGTCCTTGCGTACAATTTAATATTTTGTACTTTGCATTTTGAATCTTGTACTCTTGTAATTTCGAGACGTTTCTTATCAATAATTGGAACCTCTTTGATTGTATTTTGTACTTTTGAGCTTTTTGGTCGTTAGCGTCTTCAATTCGTCGAATCTGTCTTTTGTCTTCACCTTTTATTATTTAAACGAATATCACTTGTAAATAGAACAATTGCAACTAAAAGCTTGTCTTTCTTGAGGAATAATGCTATGAAATATATGTTCGTTTTTAGCATTATCAAATATTCCCACACTTGAGCGTTGCTTGTCCTCAAGCAATATCGTCTTGAAATACTAGAATCACTTCTTTATTCTTCACACTTTGTACATCAGTGATTTCTATACGGTGGTATAAACAATGGTAGTAACGATATGGTTTACAGTCCCACATGACCATAAAAATTTAGATCCATTAAGGAAATTGGATCTTTATGAAAACATTTGATCTTTTGAAAATTAAATCTAGTTTTTACCCTAGATAAGTTTTCCGGAATAACCCTTCACCGGTGTTTGCAAAATATTTTTGTGGGTTTGGTGGGTTTCAGATTTGAAAATTTTAGTTCAAAACTTATGGTTTTGTGTCACCCACTTGCTAACCTTGTATTTGGAAAGCAACACGTCCAGTTTACTTGTCCCGTATATTACCTTTCGGTAAACTACCGTCCGGTTGTAAAGGAAAGCGTTGAACAAGTAACTGTTAAGGCAATGTCCCGTGACATGCTTTTAATTATGGTCCAAAAACGTGTCGGATGCTTTTACTATCCTTTGTAGGAGAAATAGTAAAGCTCACCCTTATAATTTTTCGGTCTGGCACAAGGTCCTGTCTTTGACCACTATGCAACCACCGTTCTTACGGTTGACACCCGATTTAGTTCAGGTGACCTAATGAATTCCAGGTGAATTCCTAGGATTTTACGTTCAATGGTAATGAACGTATTGAAAATAGGGTTTTCAGAAAACAAATCGGTTTGTAATTTTGATCAAAATATTTTCTCGTTCAAGCTCGAGTTTAGATATCATTGAATTCCATGAGTTTGTAATTCTCAATCTTTAAGGTCAATCTCAAGGATTGAGTAATATCAGGCTTAAAAGCTGATTTTTGATCTTTTAAGGAGATTATCCTTTCTGGGGATCTGATTCATTAGTCTTATCCAGATAATTTGCATGGTGTCCCCCATTTTACGAGATAAATCCTTCTCATGGTTAGGATAAATCTGACCACTTGGCGACCCTGTTTAATGCTGAGGTCCGTGGATTTTCTGCTGATTTTAGTGATGACTTTTCTAGATTTTTCGTCAACCTACAGCTGGTCTGGACGACAACTTCTTGACCTAAATCAAGAAGCGCGTGTCTTTTTCGAAAGACTTTACTTCCTTTTAATGATGGAATTAATTCATCGTGTAGATCCATCTCTTATTTTCTTTCATCGGGTAAAACAGTTTAGTTTAGTCCAAAGCAAAAGTATTTTCAGTTATTTGTTACAGATATATGTGACATATGTTTAAGATAACTTGGTAAATTTTCCCACACTTGGCTTTTATTTTCCTTTTTATCGTCCTCTATTCCATTTTAAATGAATTTTAACATTTTGGTTTGTTTCTCAATTTATGTCCTTTCTGAGGTAACAATAATTTCGGTGTTAAAACCTAGTTTTATCGTTCATAAATATGTATAAACATGATTTTGAGTTCATTTAATTGAAAATTTTGAAAAATTTTACTAGAACTGGGTAGTCAGTATATAAGACTAGGGCTGTTCTTTATTATCAGAGAGCACTAGATTCTAATACAACTACTGCTTTACTAGTATTTTTAATGGTAACCCAGTGTTTAAGATAAAAATTTTAAAATCCGAAAGAATTTAACCCCTTCCCACACTTAAGATCTTGCAATGCCCTCATTTGCAAGAAATCAGTAACAATTTAAATTATTGAGGGTGATTTGTGTGAAAATGATTAAATTTTACCAAAGTTTTCAAATATATTGGCGTTTGTTTGCTGAATGATAAATGGTGCACATCATTTGTTCATTCCGTCTTGTTGTTATTTCACATATATTTTGCATCTTGTCGTCAAAATTAGTTGCTTTTGCTGAACTTAATGCCAGTCTTTGAACATGCGTTGTTTTACCCTGTTGTGTACATAAGATAAACTGCAAACATATATACATATTTTTGAAGTTTGGTATATTACCCCAAATTCAAAAAATATTAAAATCTAAGAATAAAAGTTAGAAAATTATAAAAACTATTACAATATTAACATAAGTATTAAACGTATCAACATTACAAATTACAAAATAAATAAAACTAAGTAGACTAGGGATGATACTGATACCAATAGGGGTTCCATGCATAACCATAGGTGCTATAGAATGCTTCGGCTGGGTTATACGTAGGATACGGTGGTTGCATCTCTATAAACCAGGAAGGGAATATGGGTTTTGGAGTAGGAATATAGTTTCTACCTATATGTTGGCAATGATCTATGATTTGGTTTTGATGAACTTGCCAATCTTCAAATGCTCTCTGTCTAGCATTTTCGTACTCCTGTGAAGCTATAAACCTTTGCATTTCTTGCATTTCATTTCCCCCTCCTACATTACCTTGCTGTTGGTTTCTCTCAACCTGTGGATGTCTACCATGGTATCGTACTGCGGCGTTATTTCGCCTCTTCAAAACTTTCGCACCATGGTATACATTTAAACCTATAGTATCGCGGGGTTCTGGTTCTTCGACTAATAATTCCCCCCGACTTATATCCACACCGAGATATTCAGCAATCAAAGTAATAAAAATACCACCTCCTATTATGCTATGCGGTCTCATCCCCCTAACCATAGCTGATAAATAATAACCCACACAATAAGGTATACTTACAGCGCTTTGTGGGTCTCGAATACACATATGGTAAAACAAATCCTGTTCATTTACCTTTTCCTTATTCTTACCTCTTTGTGTAATCGAATTAGCTAAAAACCTATGAATTACTCTTAATTCAGCTCTATCTATATCCAAATAAGAGTAATTTCCCCCTTTGAATCGGTGATGGATTGTCATTTGACTCCATACACCATGTGTATCAAAATTTTCATCTATCTTTCTACCATTTAGTATCAACCCTCTACAATCGGCAGATGCTAACTCCTCAGGCATATATATACGTAAAGCCTGAGCCATGTCTAGTAAAGACATGTGGCGCATCGAACCTCCTAACAAAAATCTAATAAAAGATCGATCGGTTAAACTAGCTACCCGATCATTTAATTCTATACTACACAACAATTCTTCACACCATACTTTATATACAGGTCTACGCATGGTGAATAAACGTACCCAGTCGTTAAAAGTAGAATTACCATACCTCTGTGCAAGTAATTCCCTAACTGGCCCGGCCAATTCTATAGCTTCTAATGGTCCCCATTCTATGACCCTAGGTACCTCAACAACTTTAGAATGAAGAGTATGCAAACCCCTTTGGTAGTTTGGATAATCTATCCAAAGTCTGTCAAATCTCAGGTTCGGGTGCAAATCTTCCAAGTGCATATCAGAAAATGTCATGACTGGATGAGGTATATCTTGCTTGTAGTAGTTATCCACCTCCTGTTGTTCCGCATTCTCAGCAGGAGCATTGCGAGCTTGGGATGAAGATTCACCCCTTTCAGTCTGCAAAACACATCAAACACAATTTTTGTGCATCCAAATATGCATTAGTGTCAGCAAAATCATCAATCAAAATAATTACAATGACATGATCAATTTAAATCAAACTTAAGCTCATTTTCATATTTTCTTCAAATCTACACTTTTTCAAATAAGCATATACGAAAATGTTCGCCAAGTTCATAAGCATTCAACTCAAATAACATGTCAAAATAATCATTACTAGCAATTAAACAAGTTTCAAATGGCATTATCTCTCAAAAATCAAGTTCATGAATTTTAGACTTGAAAAAGTCCACTTTAATTCTCAAAATCATGTTTAGGCTCAAAGTTTGGATCATTTAACTACCTAAACATGTTACACTACTTAATTTAGCAACAATTCATGACAAAAATCGGCCATAACCTGTTTATATCAAAAAGCCCCAAATTGCTCAAGAACACAAACCCTAGATTACTCAAAATTTGAAGTTTAAGGCTTCTAATCATGTTAAATAGCATCAATCTAGGTTATACAAGCATAATACATAAACAATTTAAGCATAATTACACTAAAAAGCATCAAAATCAAATTGGGAAAAAATTGCTCAAGAACACTAATTTTCGGATTAAATGGTGTTTAGGTGTAGAAATTTATTGTTTTTCTTGAGTAATTCCTTGATAGCATCCTTCTCAACATGATTTTAGTAAAAGATTTGATGATTAACGGTTAAAAATTGTGATTTTGGGGGTGTTTTTGCGGGTTTTTGCGGGTTTATTTTCGCAGTGTTTTCTTTGTGTTGGGTTGGGGACTGATCAGTTCGTCCCTTATATTTTTTTTTCTGATTTTTGGTACCTCCGCGAGTCGCGGGGTTTAAACCTTCAAACTCCGCGAGTCGCGGAGTTTGTTTTTTTTTTTTTTTTTTATATACAATCTTTAACTTATAAAACAATTAAGTAATTTTTAAAATTTTGTTTCCCTTGTTATTTAGGACGAGGTCGTTTCGGATTGATGTCCTAGTCTGTACTTCGACAAAATTTTAAAATTTATCTTTTTGTAGCGATTGTTTTAAAAGCTAAGATTTTTGGGTTTTTTAATGTTTTTGGCATACTTTAATTCAATAAGATTAAAAATAATGATAATAAAAGTTCTCGTCCCTCCCTCGGGTAAAGCAATTTCGGTTCAAAGACCTAGTCTTCAACTCACGACGAATTTTAAAAATCATATTTTTAACTTAATGAGATAAAGTAAATTTTTGTTTTTAAATTCACACAACTTAAATATAAAATTCAAAATTAATATTAAAAATTCACACCAAACTTAAAATTTGAAATGCATAAAATTAAAAATTCATATTTTAAAAATTAAAAATTCACACCAAACTTAATTTAAAAATTCATATTATAAATTCACACCAAACTTATATTAATTTTTCAAATATTTACAATTTTAAAAAATATTGTTTTTACAAAGTTTACAATATTAATTTAAGATTTAAATATTAATTTTAAAAACATGGTAAAAATAAAATTAAAAATCTTTTTGGCTTTTTATCCCACTTTAATCTATCAAATATTATCAAAAATATGCGCCCCTCTTTTCGGTAAAGTAATTTCGGTTCCAAGACCTAATTTAACTCATGACGAAATTTTGAAATATTTTGGGTTGATTGATTAAAGATATTTATACCTTAAGAATAAACGTTAAATTTCGCAGTGATGTAATAAATTTTTTAATGATATCACTAATTTCGGTCGCCAAACCTAATTTTATTCAATACCAATTTAATACTTTATAGCGAACAAATTAGCGTTTATTATCAAAAGGTTAAAAATAAAAATAAAAATAAAGACTGTACAGACTTACCTGTGAAATAGATTTCTTAGTTATATGATCTATCCCATTCATAAGATAGTCGGTTAAATTGGTTTTCCATAGCTACATAGGCGTAACCTCGAGCATTCAGTGTCTTTTCTTCTAAACATATGAACGGTCCGTCTCTGCATAAAGTAACAAATTCGGTATTTGAATAGGTTTGATTATTTGAACATTTACCTCCATGTGACCATTTTCCGCATTTGTGACATCTTTCTAGGTGTCGTGCTCTTCTTTTCGCTGCGGATTTTGATTTTCCATTACCAAATTGTAACTTATTATCTTCGCATCTGGATTCTTTTCTAACTCCGTCCAATCTTTCTCTGATTACTGATACTATTTCACTCGGTAGTGTGTCATTATTACGTTTAGTGATCAAAGCGTGTAGCATTAGACCATGGTTTAGTTCACAGGCAGTCTTCATTTCCTAAAAAAAATAAAAATTCAGAATGGGGGGAGAAGACTAGTTCTTTAGGGTCTGCTAGGGAAAGACCATTCGGGTTCCATTTTCGAGAACTACACGAAAACAGACAATCTAACTCTAACAGAAATACATATTATCCTTTAAAGACTTGATTCTCCCCACACTTAGTTAGCTGTGGTGTCGAAATTGTGATTAACTTCATTGTCAACTTCCATCGGACCATGTATGTAGTGTTTAACTCTGTAACCATTAACTTTAAATTCAATCCCATTTGAATTTATTAATTCTATCATTCCGTATGGGAAAACTCTTTTGACTATGAATGGTCCAGACCATCTTGATTTCAATTTTCCAGGAAATAGCTTGAATCGTGAATTGAAAAGAAGAACTCTGTCTCCTTCTTTAAATTCTTTTGAACTTCTGATTCTTTTATCATGCCATTTCTTCGTTCTTTCTTTATAGATTAACGAATTTTCGTATGCTTCATGTCTTAATTCTTCTAATTCGTTTAGTTGACTTAATCGTAGACGTCCGGCTTCATGTAAATCAAGATTACATGTCTTCAAAGCCCAAAATGCTTTGTGTTCAATTTCTACTGGAAGATGACATGCTTTTCCATAAACAAGTCTAAAAGGTGTGGTTCCAATTGGAGTTTTGTAGGCTGTTCTAAAAGCCCAGAGTGCATCCTCCAATTTAATGGACCATTCCTTCGGATTTGATCCTACGGTTTTCTCTAGAATACGTTTTAAAGCTCGGTTGGTATTTTCAACTTGTCCACTTGTTTGTGGATGATATGCGGTGGAGATTTTATGAGTTACTCCATATCTTTTAAGAACTTTCTCAAGTTGATTATTACAGAAATGAGTACCCCGATCACTTATTAAAGCTTTCGGTGTTCCAAACCTTGCAAAAAGACGTTTTAAAAAGTTGACTACAACTCGTGCATCGTTAGTTGGGAGAGCTTGTGCTTCCGCCCATTTAGATACATAATCAATGGCTACGAGTATATATAGATTATTATGAGATTTTGGAAATGGACCCATAAAGTCAATACCCCAAATGTCAAATACTTCACATACTTGGATGACATTTTGTGGCATTTCATCACGTTGACTTATTTTTTCGGCCCTTTGACAAGCATCACAGGATTTGCAAAGAAGGTGTGCGTCTTTGTAAATTGTAGGCCAATAGAATCCAGCATCATAAACTTTTCTTGCTGTTAGTTGAGGCCCATAATGCCCTCCTGTTGGTCCTGTGTAACAATGGTTTAATATTTTACTAGCTTCATCTCCAAATACACATCGGCGTATTATTCCATCGGGACAACTTTTAAACAAATGTGGATCTTCCCAAAAATAGTGTTTTATATCACTGAACAATTTCTTTCGTCTTTGGTACGATAATCCTTTTTCAAGGAATCCACAAACTAAGTAGTTTGCATAGTCTGCAAACCATGGAATTTCTTTATAATCTATCTTCAATAGATATTCATCAGGAAAGTTGTCTTGTATGGCCGATTCATTTAGAACTTCTAATTCGGGATTTTCAAGACGAGAAAGATGATCAGCGGCGAGATTTTCTGCTCCTCTTTTATCTCGGATTTCAATATCAAACTCTTGTAAGAGTAAGATCCAACGGATTAATCTTGGTTTAGCATCTTGTTTTGAAATAAGGTATCTAAGAGCAGAATGGTCGGTATAGACCACCGTTTTTGCTAGAACGAGATATGATCGAAATTTGTCAAAAGCAACGACAATAGCAAGGAGTTCTTTTTCAGTAGTTGTATAGTTCGTTTGTGCTCCTTGTAACGTCTTACTAGCATAATATATAGGTTGAAATCGTTTTTCAATCCTTTGTCCTAAAACGGCTCCCATTGCAAAATCACTTGCATCGCACATTAGTTCAAATGGTAGATTCCAATTTGGTGTTATCATGATCGGCGCATTAGTGAGTTTCTCTTTAAGAATATTAAAAGATTTGATACACTCATCTGAAAAGATGAATGGAGCATCCTTTTCTAGGAGTTTATTCATAGGAGTGGCAATTTTAGAAAAATCTTTTATGAAACGTCGGTAAAAACTGGCATGCCCTAGAAAACTCCTAACTCCTCTAACATTGGTGGGATGTGGAAGTTTAGCAATTACATCTACTTTAGCTCTATCCACTTCAATTCCTTCTTTTGAAATTTTATGACCAAGAACGATGCCTTCTTTAACCATGAAATGGCATTTCTCCCAATTAAGTACTAGATTTGATTGTTCGCATCTAATAAGCATTCGTTCCAGATTAACTAGACATGTTTCAAATGTATCACCGAAGACTGAAAAGTCATCCATGAAAACTTCCATGCATTCTTCTATCATGTCGTGAAAAATCGCCATCATACACCTTTGAAAGGTTGCAGGGGCGTTGCAAAGTCCAAATGGCATGCGTTTGTAAGCAAAAGTACCATAAGGGCACGTGAATATGGTTTTCTCTTGATCTTCGGGTGCTATTGGAATTTGAAAATATCCGAAAAATCCATCTAGAAAACAATAGTAACTATTTCCGGCTAATCTTTCCAACATTTGATCTATAAAAGGTAAGGGAAAGTGATCTTTTCTGGTGGCGTCATTTAATTTTCTATAATCAATACATACACGCCATCCTGTTACAGTCTTAGTAGGAATAAGCTCATTTTTTTCATTTGTAATGACAGTCATGCCACCCTTCTTAGGCACGCATTGAACTGGGCTTACCCATGGACTATCAGAGATTGGATAAATTAAACCTGCATCTAGCAGTTTAATAATCTCTTTCTTAACTACATCTTGCATATTAGGATTTAGTCTTCATTGGCGTTGCACATACGTTTTATGACCTTCTTCCATAAGGATTTTATGTGTGCAATACGAAGGACTTATTTCTTTAATATCATGAATCTTCCATGCAATGGCTGGTTTATGAGCTTTCAACACAGAAATGAGTTGTGATTTCTCATTTTCAGTAAGAGAAGACGATATTATTACAGGTAATTCAGATTCACCATGTAAATAAGCGTATTCCAAATGATTTGGAAGTGGCTTTAACTCTAATTTCGGAGGTTCTTCTATCGATGATTTGTATCGATATCTGTCTTCTTCTTTTAGCATTTGAATTTCTTCTGTTGTTGGTTCATATCCATTAGCTATAAGTGTAGCTAACATTACAGCTTCATCAATTGGTTCATTACCTTCTCCTAAAGAACATTCTCATGTTCTTTGTAATTCTGGAAATTCTTCTAACAATTCTGCATGTGCATCTATAGTTTGAATATAATAACATGTATCATCTGCAGATTGTGGTTGTTGCATTGCTCTATCAACTGAAAAGGTAACACTATCATCCTCTATACTTAGGGTCAATTTCTTACCGAACACGTCTATCATTGCTTTAGCCGTGTTTAAGAATGGTCTTCCTAATATGAGAGGAACTTGAGAATCTTCTTCCATGTCCAGAACAACAAAATCTACTGGAAATACTAAAGTACCAACTTTAACTAGCATGTTCTCCATTATCCCTCTAGGATATTTTATTGATCTATCGGCTAGTTGTATGCTTATTCTGGTTGGTTTCAATTCTCCAAGGTCTAGTTTAGCGTATAGTGAATACGGCATTAGATTTATACTAGCACCTAAGTCTGCCAATGCTTCTATTGAACTAAGACTACCCAGAAAACATGGAATTGTGAAACTTCCTGGATCAGATAATTTTTCTGGTATCTTATTCAACAGCACTGCTGAACAATTAGCATTCATGGTAACAGCCGAGAGTTATTCCATTTTCTTTCTATTTGAGATTAGATCTTTCAAGAATTTAGCATATCTAGGCATTCCTGAAATCACATCAATGAAAGGAAGATTTACATTTATCTGTTTAAACATATCCAAGAATTTGGATTGCTCGGCTTCAAGTTTCTCTTTCTTCATTTTACTCGGGTAAGGAAGTGGTGGTTGGTATGGTTTAACATAAGGTTTATCCTTAGCTGTGTTATCTTCATTAACCTTTTCAACTACCGGTTCTTTTTCCTTATCTTGATCAGGTTGTGGTTCTTGTGGAGTAGGAATAGCTTCATCAGAAGTTACAGGTATTTCATGTGGTTTAAGTGTTGTACCACTTCTTGTGGTAATGGCTTTAGCTGTTTCATTCCGGGGGTTAGCATTTGTATCACTAGGTAGACTTCCCGGTTTTCTTTCACCTATTAACCTTGCTAGGTTACTTACTTCTTGTTCCAGATTTTGAATAGAAGCTTGTTGATTTCTAAATGCTTGAGCATTTTGTTCATTAGTTTGTTTCTGAGATGTGAAAAACTGCGTTTGAGTTTCAACTAGCTTCGTCATCATATCTTCTAAATTCGGCTTTTTATCATCGGTTTGTTGTGGTGGTTTGTTTTGAAAATTAGGTCTTTGCTGATTGTAAGTATTATTGGATACTTGTTGATTGCTAGGACCTTGTTGGTTGTTGTATGGAATATTTCGGTTATAATTCTGGTTTTGATTGTAAATAGGTCTTGGCGGTTGATAATTATTCTGATAATTATTTCCAGGCCTTTGGTTTATGTATGAAATATTCTCTCTTTGTTCCATTGTTAATTCAATACTGAGACAATCTTTTGTCAAATGTGGTCCTCCACACTGCTCACAACTAATTCGTATTGAGTGAATATCTTTAGTCATCTTTTCCATTCGTCTCTCGACAGCATCTATCTTTGCGGAAATGGAATCTAAGTCATGGCTAGAATCGGCTCTAGCTGCTTTAGATGATCTAACGATATCTTTTTCTTGGTGCCACTCATGTGAGTGGGAAGTAGTGTTATCAATAATTTTGTAAGCATCAGTTTCGGTTTTCTTCATAATAGAACCACCAGCTGCTATATCTATGTCTTTCCTTGTAGTGATGTCGCATCCTTGGTAGAATATTTGTACTATTTGACAGGTGTCTAAACCATGTTGCGGACATCCTCTTAATAACTTTCCAAATCTTGTCCATGCCTCATATAGAGTTTCATTCGGTTTCTGTGTAAACATAACAATTTCTGCTTGAAGTCTTACGGCTTTAGATGCAGGAAAGAATTGTTTAAGAAAATTTTCAACTAAAACGTCCCATGTATCAATCGCCCCTTCAGGTAACGATTCCAACCAATCTTTGGCTTCTCCCTTTAAAGTCCAGGGAAATAACATGAGATATATCTGTTCATCCTCCACTTCTCTTATTTTAAATAGTGTGCAGATCCTATTAAAGGTACGTAGATGTTCATTTGGATCTTCCTTCGGCGCACCACTAAATTGGCATTGATTAGTCACCATGTGTAGAATTTGTCCTTTGATTTCATAATCTGGCGCATTAATGTCTGGATGAGTAATTGCGTGACCTTGGCCAGTGCATTTAGCTCTCATTCGGTCTTCCATACTTAAAGGTTCCAGATTCTCCATAATTGAATTTGTTGAATCGGAATCACTAGAGGATTATGATTTAATGGTTCATTCCTCAACAATCTCTGTTTGAATGATTGGTGGTTCCGGAGGAAAATTTAATGGTTCAGGATCTACGAATCGTTCCTGAATATTCTCCGGATTCTCAATTGTGAGGTCGGGTTCAAAAAATGGATTATCGGAAATTTGAACTGGAGTACTTGGTCGACTGGATGACGATTCTAAAGAAAAATCAACGGCGGTAATATTTGCTAAATGTCTTGATCTAGTTACAGGTAGTGAACGTACAAAAGGTGGTGAACGTCTTGCTCGGTGCATTCACTGAATATCCTATTAGTTTTTAAAAGGAAAGAAAAATTATAATAAGTTATCCAATCAATAGACTTTTCTGATTTTGCCTACGTTTCGAATAGCCAAAAGATGCAGCAGAGGGGCAGGATTCGTTTGGTCTCAATATAATTGAGGACTGTTTGGCTCCAATAACCCGGTCCACGTACAAATCCAACTATTACTACGAACCAGAAAATTTTGATGTCTATCAATTTAACCACTTAAAATAAATTTTCGTAATTTTATGAAATTTAGATAAGAAGTAGAATAAAAATCTATGTCCTAAAACTAGAATAGCGAGAAATAAGAAAGAAAAAGAGTTCGTCGAAAAAGGTCGAAAAAGAAAAATGGTTGAAAAATAAAAGGTGACGGAAAAATAAAAGAAACTTATAAAACTTAAAAACAATTGACTAACCTAACCTTATTACTACAACTAACTTAAAATTATAATCGCAAATTGAGATTACTAATTGGAATGATAATTGATACATAGGAAAAAGTCGTCTAAAAATATTAAAGCTTACAAGAAAAACTATATCCCAAATGGAAATAACTTAAAAAGAAACTAAAACTTAAAAAGGCGTCGCAAAATTCTAAAGTACCTAAATCTTAGTCTAAAGAAAAAGCACTTAAGGAATTCTACGGCAAAGCCTAAAAATCTAGAAGTAAAAATAACTATGGCAAAAAACTAAGTTTAAAACTAAATATGAGCTAAAAATACAAATATTACGCTAAAACGATTAAAAAGGGACAAAATATAAAAATATACAAAAAGTTGTAAAAAGTACAATTTTTATAAAAATATTATTTTTATATTATTTATTTATTAAAACTATTAATTTTATATATAATAAAACTAATTAAAATTTAAAATACAATTTAATTTAAAAAAACTTAAACTAATTATAATAATTAAACTAATTAGGGTTTATTAATAATAATAATAATAAAATCCGTAATTAATGTGAAATTAGGGTTCTGTCACGTGTGTCAGAGTGTCTCCGCGAGTCGCGGTATTCCAAGCAGCAAACCCCGCGAGTCGCGGGGTTCCAAAATTCAACTCTGGTACAGTTTAAAACTTGACGCGTTTTTTTTTATTTATTTATATTTTCTGTTTTTATATTTTCTGTTTATATATAAAATATTTGTATAATAAAAACTTATATTTAAAAACTTAAATAAAAATAGAACTACTTTATAATTTTAAAAATATCTTAAAAATAGATTTATATATATTAATTTTTTTTTTTTATGTTTTAAATGAAAACAAAATACTTAAATAAAACTTATATAAAAATAAAGAAACTTTATAAAACTTAAATATTTAACAAAATCTTAAAAATACTTATATTTTTGTTTTTCTTTTTATATTTTCGAATATTTAAAACGTATTTTTATAAAAACAAATTTTAATTAAAGTAAACTAAAAATCTTTTTTTTTTTATATTAGCGTTGCGCTTCCGGCTTTTAAGCGATTCCCCGGTAGCGGCGCCAAAAATAACTTGATGGTTATGCGAGGTGTATATAAAATAGCTTATATTTTAGCAGAAAAATACTATTAAATACGATACAATTTTACACAAGATATTTATTTATTTATAGAATGGATATACTTAAACCTTGCTACAACACTTATAGGCAGTGTACCTAATCGTACAGTAGTGTAGTTTTTAGTAAGTCCGGTTCGTTCCACAGGGAATCTTTTAATCAAAGCTTAACGCTATATTAGTTTACTTTTATAAAAATACAAATATATATATATAAGTAATATTATTATTATAAAGGGGGTTTTTTACCGTTTAATGACCGGTTTGTCGATTTTAAAACTTTAGTCGCAGTTAAAACCAAATGTAAAATAATAAATAAATTCAAGACTTAATTTAAAGCGTAAAGTAAATAACGATAATGAAATTGCGAATAATAAAAATGCGATAAAATAAACTTGCGATAATTAAAAAGTACGATAATTAAAAGTGCAATTAAATATAAAATAAAGGAAATTAAATATGAAATAAAAGAATTATGCTTATTTAAACTTCCGTAATCATGATGTTTGACGTGTTAATTTTAGTTTTATGCCCATGGGTTAATTGTCCTTTGTCCTGGATTATTTAATATGTCCGTCTGGTTTTTGTCCATAACAGTCTATCAGTCATAAATATAAAGTGCGAGTATCCTCGTCAAATTATCCTTATACCCGAAGTTAAATATTCTAACTAATTGGGGACTTAAACTGTAACAAGATTTTAATACTTTGTTTAATAATTACACCAGGATGTCGACTGAGTGTAACCCAAGGTTTTAATATTTTGTTATCAATTATACCAAGTGTCCTTGTACATAATTTCACCCCTGTTTTAATTATTCTAGTGGCTATTAATCCATTCTCGTGTCCGGTTAAATGAACGATTATTCGTACATATAAATACCCCGCCCATCGTGTCCGATCGAGTGTATATGGTAATTTATAGGGACGCCCAATTGTAAATCTTTATATTAACATTAACAAACTATCATTTAGTTAAACAAATATAAATCCCATTAATAGCCCATAGTCTAATTTCCACAAGTGTCGTTCTTTTGTCCAAACCCCAATTATGGTACAAAGCCCAATTACCCAATTTTAGTAATTAGCCCAACATCATGATTACTTCGGATTAAATAAGCATAATAATAACTTAGCTACGAGACATTAAATTAAAAAGGTTGAACATAACTTACAATGATTAAAAATAGCGTAGCGTTACACGGACAGAATTTCGACTTACACCCTTACAACATTTGCTAACATACCCTTATTATTAGGATTAAAATTAAAATTAAAATTAAAATATAAATTATAAATATAAATATTACGATATAGATAGAGAGATGGATGGATATATATGTTGGATAATTTTTACGATCAGAATGCGCGAGCTTTATAGGCAGTTTCAAAATTAGGGGCTCCGCGACACGCGTAGTTTTTGCACTGCAAACTCCGCAACTCGCGGAGTTTGCTTTTACAGCTCACACAAGTATGGAGCCCTTCTTGCCGACGGTTTATAATATATTATATAATATATAAATAATTATAAGAATTATTTAAATATTATATTATATTTATGTGCATAGTTGACTTGTAATTTTTAGTCCGTTGCATCGAGCGTTGAGAGTTGACTCATGTCCCGGTTCCGGATTTTCGAACGTCCTTGCGTACAATTTAATATCTTGTACTTTGCGTTTTGAATCTTGTACTCTTGTAATTTCGAGACGTTTCTTATCAATAATTGGAACCTCTTTGATTGTATTTTGTACTTTTGAGCTTTTTGGTCGTTTGCGTCTTCAATTCGTCGAATCTGTCTTTTGTCTTCACCTTTTATTATTTAAACGAATATCACTTGTAAATAGAACAATTGCAACTAAAAGCTTGTCTTTCTTGAGGAATAATGCTATAAAATATATGTTCGTTTTTAGCATTATCAAATATTCCCACACTTGAGCGTTGCTTGTCCTCAAGCAATATCGTCTTGAAATACTAGAATCACTTCTTTATTCTTCACACTTTATACATCAGTGATTTCTATACTGCGGTATAAACAATGGTAGTAACGATATGGTTTACAGTCCCACATGACTATAAAAATTTAGATCCATTAAGGAAATTGGATCTTTATGAAAACATTTGATCTTTTGAAAATTAAATCTAGTTTTTACCCTAGATAAGTTTTCCGGAATAACCCTTCACCGGTGTTTGCAAAATATTTTTGTGGGTTTGGTGGGTTTCAGATTTGAAAATTTTAGTTCAAAACTTATGGTTTTGTGTCACCCACTTGCTAACCTTGTATTTGGAAAGCAACACATCCAGTTTACTTGTCCCGTATATTACCTTTCGGTAAACTACCGTCCGGTTGTAAAGGAAAGCGTTGAACAAGCAACTGTTAAGGCAATGTCCCGTGACATGCTTTTAATTATGGTCCAAAAACGTGTCGGATGCTTTTACTATCCTTTGTAGGAGCAATAGTAAAGCTCACCCTTATAATTTTTCGGTCTGGCACAAGGTCATGTCTTTGACCACTATGCAACCACCGTTCTTACGGTTGACACCCGATTTAGTTCAGGTGACCTAATGAATTCCGGGTGAATTCCTAGGATTTTACGTTCAATGGTAATGAACGCATTGAAAATAGGGTTTTCAGAAAACAAATCGGTTTGTAATTTTGATCAAAATATTTTCTCGTTCAAGCTCGAGTTTAGATATCATTGAATTTCATGAGTTTGTAATTCTCAATCTTTAAGGTCAATCTCAAGGATTGAGTAATATCAGGCTTAAAAGCTGATTTTTGATCTTTTAAGGAGATTATCCTTTCTGGGGATCTGATTCATTAGTCTTATCCAGCTAATTTGAATGGTGCCCCCCATTTTACGAGATAAATCCTTCTCATGGTTAGGATAAATCTGACCACTTGGCGACCCTGTTTAATGCTGAGGTCCGTGGATTTTCTGCTGATTTTAGTGATGACTTTTCTAGATTTTTCGTCAACCTACAGCTGGTCTGGACGACAACTTCTTGACCTAAATCAAAAAGCTCGTGTCTTTTTCGGAAGACTTTACTTCCTTTTAATGATGGAATTGATTCATCGTGTAGATCCATCTCTTCTTTTCTTTCATCGGGTAAAACAGTTTAGTTTAGTCCAAAGCAAAAGTATTTTCAGTTATTTGTTACAGATATATGTGACATATGTTTAAGATAACTTGGTAAATTTTCCCACACTTGGCTTTTATTTTTCTTTTTATCGTCCTCTATTCCATTTTAAATGAATTTTAACATTTTGGTTTGTTTCTCAATTTATGTCCTTTCTGAGGTAACAATAATTTCGGTGTTACAACCTAGTTTTATCGTTCATAAATATGTATAAACATGATTTTGAGTTCATTTAATTGAAAATTTTGAAAAATTTTACTAGAATTGGGTAGTCAGTATATAAGACTAGGGCTGTTCTTTATTATCAGAGAGCACTAGATTCTAATACAACTACTGCTTTACTAGTATTTTTAATGGTAACCCAGTGTTTAAGATAAAAATTTTAAAATCCGAAAGAATTTAACCCCTTCCCACACTTAAGATCTTGCAATGCCCTCATTTGCAAGAAATCAGTAACAATTTAAATTATTGAGGGTGATTTGTGTGAAAATGATTAAATTTTACCAAAGTTTCCAAATATATTGGCGTTTGTTTGCTGAATGATAAATGGTGCACATCATTTGTTCATTCCGTCTTGTTGTTATTTCACATATATTTTGCATCTTGTCGTCAAAATTAGTTGCTTTTGCTGAACTTAATGCTAGTCTTTGAAAATGCGTTGTTTTACCCTGTTGTGTACATAAGATAAACTGCAAACATATATACATATTTTTGAAGTTTGGTATATTACCCCACATTCAAAAATTATTAAAATCTAAGAATAAAAGTTAGAAAATTATAAAAACTATTACAATATTAATATAAGTATTAAACGTATCAACATTACAAATTACAAAATAAATAAAACTAAGTAGACTAGGGATGATACTGATACCAATAGGGGTTCCATGCATAACCATAGGTGCTATAGAATGCTTCGGCTGGGTTATACGTAGGATACGGTGGTTGCATCTCTATAGACCAGGGAGGGAATATGGGTTTTGGAGTAGGAATATAGTTTCTACCTATATGTTGGCAATGAGCTATAATTTGGTTTTGATGAACTTGCCAATCTTCAAATGCTCTCTGTCTAGCATTTTCGTACTCCTGTGAAGCTATAAACCTTTGCATTTCTTGCATTTCATTTCCCCCTCCTACATTACCTTGCTGTTGGTTTCTCTCAACCTGTGGATGTCTACCATGGTATCGTATTGCGGCGTTATTTCGCCTCTTCAAAACTTTCGCACCATGGTATACATTTAAACCTATAGTATCGCGGGGTTCTGGTTCTTCGACTAATAATCCCCCCCGACTTATATCCACACCGAGATATTCAGCAATCAAAGTAATAAAAATACCACCTCCTATTATGCTATGTGGTCTCATCCCCCTAACCATAGCTGATAAATAATAACCCACACAATAAGGTATACTTACAGCGCTTTGTGGGTCTCGAATAACATATGGTAAAACAAATCCTGTTCATTTACCTTTTCCTTGTTCTTACCTCTTTGTGTAATCGAATTAGCTAAAAACCTATGAATCACTCTTAATTCAGCTCTATCTATATCCAAATAAGAGTAATTTCCCCCTTTGAATCGGTGATGGCTTGTCATTTGACTCCATACACCATGTGTATCAAAATTTTCATCTATCTTTCTACCATTTAGTATCAACCCTCTACAATCGGCAGATGCTAACTCCTCAGGCGTATATATACGTAAAGCCTGAGCCATGTCTAGTAAAGACATGTGGCGCATCGAACCTCCTACCAAAAATCTAATAAAAGATCGATCGGTTAAACTAGCTACCCGATCATTTAATTCTATACTACACAACAATTCTTCACACCATACTTTATATACAGGTCTACGCATGGTGAATAAACGTACCCAGTCGTTAAAAGTAGAATTACCATACCTCTGTGCAAGTAATTCCCTAATTGGCCCGGCCAATTCTACAGCTTCTAATGGTCCCCATTCTATGACCCTAGGTACCTCAACAACTTTAGAATGAAGAGTATGCAAACCCCTTTGGTATTTTGGATAATCTATCCAAAGTCTGTTAAATCTCAGGTTCGGGTGCAAATCTTCCAAGTGCATATCAGAAAATGTCATGACTGGATGAGGTATATCTTGCTTGTAGTAGTTATCCACCTCCTGTTGTTCCGCATTCTCAGCAGGAGCATTGCGAGCTTGGGATGAAGATTCACCCCTTTCAGTCTGCAAAACACATCAAACACAATTTTTGTGCATCCAAATATGCATTAGTGTTAGCAAAATCATCAATCAAAATAATTACAATGACATGATCAATTTATATCAAACTTAAGCTCATTTTCATATTTTCATCAAATCTACACTTTTTCAAATAAGCATATACGAAAATGTTCGCCAAGTTCATAAGCATTCAACTCAAATAACATGTCAAAATAATCATTACTAGCAATTAAACAAGTTTCAAATGACATTATCTCTCAAAAATCAAGTTCATGAATTTTAGACTTGAAAAAGTCCACTTTAATTCTCAAAATCATGTTTAGGCTCAAAGTTTGGATCATTTAACTACCTAAACATGTTACACTACTTAATTTAGCAACAATTCATGACAAAAATCGGCCATAACCTGTTTATATCAAAAAGCCCCAAATTACTCAAGAACACAAACCCTAGATTACTCAAAATTTGAAGTTTAAGGCTTCTAATCATGTTAAATAGCATCAATCTAGGTTATACAAGCATAATACATAAACAATTTAAGCATAATTACACTAAAAAGCATCAAAATCAAATTGGGAAAAAATTGCTCAAGAACACTAATTTTCGGATTAAATGGTGTTTAGGTGTAGAAATTTACCGTTTTTCTTGAGTAATTCCTTGATAGCATCTTTCTCAACATGATTTTAGTAAAAGATTTGATGATTAATGGTTAAAAATTGTGATTTTGGGGGTGTTTTTGCGGGTTTATTTTCGCAGTGTTTTCTTTGTGTTGGGTTGGGGACTGATCAGTTCGTCCCTTATATTTTTTTTTTTCTGATTTTTGGTACCTCCGCGAGTCGCGGGGTTTAAACCTTCAAACTCCGCGAGTCGCGGAGTTTTTTTTTTTTTTTTTTTTTTTTTTTATATATACAATCTTTAACTTATAAAACAATTAAGTAATTAATTTTTAAAATTTTGTTTCCCTTGTTATTTAGGACGAGGTCGTTTCGGATTGATGTCCTAGTCCGTACTTCGACAAAATTTTAAAATTTATCTTTTTGTAGCGATTGTTTTAAAAGCTAAGATTTTTGGGTTTTTTAATGTTTTTGGCATACTTTAATTCAATAAGATTAAAAATAATGATAATAAAAGTTCTCGTCCCTCCCTCGGGTAAAGCAATTTCGGTTCAAAGACCTAGTCTTCAACTCACGACGAATTTTAAAAATCATATTTTTAACTTAATGAGATAAAGTAAATTTTTGTTTTTAAATTCACACAACTTAAATATAAAATTCAAAATTAATATTAAAAATTCACACCAAACTTAAAATTTGAAATGCATAAAATTAAAAATTCATATTTTAAAAATTAAAAATTCACACCAAACTTAATTTAAAAATTCATATTATAAATTCACACCAAACTTATATTAATTTTTCAAAAATTTACAATTTTAAAAAATATTGTTTTTACAAAGTTTACAATATTAATTTAAGATTTAAATATTAATTTTAAAAACATGGTAAAAATAAAATTAAAAATCTTTTTGGCTTTTTATCCCACTTTAATCAATCAAATATTATCAAAAATATGCGCCCCTCTTTTCGGTAAAGTAATTTCGGTTCCAAGACCTAATTTAACTCATGACGAAATTTTGAAATATTTTGGGTTGATTGATTAAAGATATTTATACCTTAAGAATAAACGTTAAATTTCGCAGTGATGTAATAAATTTTTTAATGATATCACTAATTTCGGTCGCCAAACCTAATTTTATTCAATACCAATTTAATACTTTATAGCGAACAAATTAGCGTTTATTATCAAAAGGTTAAAAATAAAAATAAAAATAAAGACTGTACAGACTTACCTGTGAAATAGATTTCTTAGTTATATGATCTATCCCATTCATAAGATAGTCGGTTAAATTGGTTTTCCATAGCTACATAGGCGTAACCTCGAGCATTCAGTGTCTTTTCTTCTAAACATATGAACGGTCCGTCTCTGCATAAAGTAACAAATTCGGTATTTGAATAGGTTTGATTATTTGAACATTTACCTCCATGTGACCATTTTCCGCATTTGTGACATCTTTCTATGTGTCGTGCTCTTCTTTTCGCTGCGGATTTTGATTTTCCTTTACCAATTTGTAACTTATTATCTTCGCATCTGGATTCTTTTCTAACTCCGTCCAATCTTTCTCTGATTACTGATACTATTTCACTCGGTAGTGTGTCATTATTACGTTTAGTGATCAAAGCGTGTAGCATTAGACCATGGTTTAGTTCACAGGCAGTCTTCATTTCCTAAAAAAAATAAAAATTCAGAATGGGGGGAGAAGACTAGTTCTTTAGGGTCTGCTAGGGAAAGACCATTCGGGTTCCATTTTCGAGAACTACACGAAAACAGACAATCTAACTCTAACAGAAATACATATTATCCTTTAAAGACTTGATTCTCCCCACACTTAGTTAGCTGTGGTGTCGAAATTGTGATTAACTTCGTTGTCAACTTCCATCGGACCATGTATGTAGTGTTTAACTCTGTGGCCATTAACTTTAAATTCAATCCCATTTGAATTTATTAATTCTATCGTTCCGTATGGGAAAACTCTTTTGACTATGAATGGTCCAGACCATCTTGATTTCAATTTTCCAGGAAATAGCTTGAATCGTGAATTGAAAAGAAGAACTCTGTCTCCTTCTTTAAATTCTTTTGAACTTCTGATTCTTTTATCATGCCATTTCTTCGTTCTTTCTTTATAGATTAACAAATTTTCGTATGCTTCATGTCTTAATTCTTCTAATTCGTTTAGTTGACTTAATCGTAGACGTCCGGCTTCATGTAAATCAAGATTACATGTCTTCAAAGCCTAAAATGCTTTGTGTTCAATTTCTACTGGAAGATGACATGCTTTTCCATAAACAAGTCTAAAAGGTGTGGTTCCAATTGGAGTTTTGTAGGCTGTTCTAAAAGCCCAGAGTGCATCCTCTAATTTAATGGACCATTCCTTCGGATTTGATCCTACGGTTTTCTCTAGAATACGTTTTAAAGCTCGGTTGGTATTTTCAACTTGTCCACTTGTTTGTGGATGATATGCGGTGGAGATTTTATGAGTTACTCCATATCTTTTAAGAACTTTCTCAAGTTGATTATTACAGAAATGAGTACCCCGATCACTTATTAAAGCTTTCGGTGTTCCAAACCTTGCAAAAAGACGTTTTAAAAAGTTGACTACAACTCGTGCATCGTTAGTTGGGAGAGCTTGTGCTTCCGCCCATTTAGATACATAATCAATGGCTACGAGTATATATAGATTATTATGAGATTTTGGAAATGGACCCATAAAGTCAATACCCCAAATGTCAAATACTTCACATACTTGGATGACATTTTGTGGCATTTCATCACGTTGACTTATTTTTTCGGCCCTTTGACAAGCATCACAGGATTTGCAAAGAAGGTGTGCGTCTTTGTAAATTGTAGGCCAATAGAATCCAGCATCATAAACTTTTCTTGCTATTAGTTGAGGCCCATAATGCCCTCCTGTTGGTCCTGTGTAACAATGGTTTAATATTTTACTAGCTTCATCTCCAAATACACATCGGCGTATTATTCCATCGGGACAACTTTTAAACAAATGTGGATCTTCCCAAAAATAGTGTTTTATATCACTGAAGAATTTCTTTCGTCTTTGGTACGATAATCCTTTTTCAAGGAATCCACAAACTAAGTAGTTTGCATAGTCTGCAAACCATGGAATTTCTTTATAATCTATCTTCAATAGATATTCATCAGGAAAGTTGTCTTGTATGGCCGATTCATTTAGAACTTCTAATTCGGGATTTTCAAGACGAGAAAGATGATCAGCGGCGAGATTTTCTGCTCCTCTTTTATCTCGGATTTCAATATCAAACTCTTGTAAGAGTAAGATCCAACGGATTAATCTTGGTTTAGCATCTTGTTTTGAAAATAGGTATCTAAGAGCAGAATGGTCGGTATAGACCACCGTTTTTGCTAGAACGAGATATGATCGAAATTTGTCAAAAGCAAAGACAATAGCAAGGAGTTCTTTTTCAGTAGTTGTATAGTTCATTTGTGCTCCTTGTAACGTCTTACTAGCATAATATATAGGTTGAAATCGTTTTTCAATCCTTTGTCCTAAAACGGCTCCCATTGCAAAATCACTTGCATCGCACATTAGTTCAAATGGTAGATTCCAATTTGGTGTTATCATGATTGGCGCATTAGTGAGTTTCTCTTTAAGAATATTAAAAGATTTGATACACTCATCTGAAAAGATGAATGGAGCATCCTTTTCTAGGAGTTTATTCATAGGAGTGGCAATTTTAGAAAAATCTTTTATGAAACGTCGGTAAAAACCGGCATGCCCTAGAAAACTCCTAACTCCTCTAACATTGGTGGGATGTGGAAGTTTAGCAATTACATCTACTTTACCTCTATCCACTTCAATTCCTTCTTTTGAAATTTTATGACCAAGAACGATGCCTTCTTTAACCATGAAATGGCATTTCTCCCAATTAAGTACTAGATTTGATTGTTCGCATCTAATAAGCATTCGTTCCAGATTAACTAGACATGTTTCAAATGTATCACCGAAGACTGAAAAGTCATCCATGAAAACTTCCATGCATTCTTCTATCATGTCGTGAAAAATTGCCATCATACACCTTTGAAAGGTTGCAGGGGCGTTGCAAAGTCCAAATGGCATGCGTTTGTAAGCAAAAGTACCATAAGGGCACGTGAATGTGGTTTTCTCTTGATCTTCGGGTGCTATTGGAATTTGAAAATATCCGGAAAATCCATCTAGAAAACAATAGTAACTATTTCCGGCTAATCTTTCCAACATTTGATCTATAAAAGGTAAGGGAAAGTGATCTTTTCTGGTGGCGTCATTTAATTTTCTATAATCAATACATACACGCCATCCTGTTACAGTCCTAGTAGGAATAAGCTCATTTTTTTCATTTGTAATGACAGTCATGCCACCCTTCTTAGGCACGCATTGAACTGGGCTTACCCATGGACTATCAGAGATTGGATAAATTAAACCTGCATCTAGCAGTTTAATAATCTCTTTCTTAACTACATCTTGCATATTAGGATTTAGTCTTCGTTGGCGTTGCACATACGTTTTATGACCTTCTTCCATAAGGATTTTATGTGTGCAATACGAAGGACTTATTCCTTTAATATCATGAATCTTCCATGCAATGGCTGGTTTATGAGCTTTCAACACAGAAATGAGTTGTGATTTCTCATTTTCAGTAAGAGAAGACGATATTATTACAGGTAATTCAGATTCACCATGTAAATAAGCGTATTCCAAATGGTTTGGAAGTGGCTTTAACTCTAATTTCGGAGGTTCTTCTATCGATGATTTGTATCGATATCTGTCTTCTTCTTTTAGCATTTGAATTTCTTCTGTTGTTGGTTCATATCCATTAGCTATAAGTGTAGCTAACATTTCAGCTTCATCAATTGGTTCATTACCTTCTCCTAAAGAACATTCTCCTGTTCCTTGTAATTCTGAAAATTCTTCTAACAATTCTGCATGTGCATCTATAGTTTAAATATAATAACATGTATCATCTGTAGATTGTGGTTGTAGCATTGCTCTATCAACTGAAAAGGTAACACTATCGTCCTCTATACTTAGGGTCAATTTCTTACCGAACACGTCTATCATTGCTTTAGCCGTGTTTAAAAATGGTCTTCCTAATATGAGAGGAACTTGAGAATCTTCTTCCATGTCCAGAACAACAAAATCTACTGGAAATACTAAAGTACCAACTTTAACTAGCATGTTCTCCATTATCCCTCTAGGATATTTTATTGATCTATCGGCTAGTTGTATGCTTATTCTGGTTGGTTTCAATTCTCCAAGGTCTAGTTTAGCGTATAGTGAATACGGCATTAGATTTATACTAGCACCTAAGTCTGCCAATGCTTCTATTGAACTAAGACTACCCAGAAAACATGGAATTGTGAAACTTCCTGGATCAGATAATTTTTCTGGTATCTTATTCAACAGCACTGCTGAACAATTAGCATTCATGGTAACAGCCGAGAGTTCTTCCATTTTCTTTCTATTTGAGATTAGATCTTTCAAGAATTTAGCATATCTAGGCATTCCTGAAATCACATCAATGAAAGGAAGATTTACATTTATCTGTTTAAACATATCCAAGAATTTGGATTGCTCGGCTTCAAGTTTCTCTTTCTTCATTTTACTCGGGTAAGGAAGTGGTGGTTGGTATGGTTTAACATAAGGTTTATCCTTAGCTGTGTTATCTTCATTAACCTTTTCAACTACCGGTTCTTTTTCCTTATCTTGATCAGGTTGTGGTTCTTGTGGAGTAGGAATAGCTTCATCAGAAGTTACAGGTATTTCAGGTGGTTTAAGTGTTGTACCACTTCTTGTGGTAATGGCTTTAGCTGTTTCATTCCGGGGGTTAGCATTTGTATCACTAGGTAGACTTCCCGGTTTTCTTTCACCTATTAACCTTGCTAGGTTACTTACTTCTTGTTCCAGATTTTGAATAGAAGTTTGTTGATTTCTAAATGCTTGAGCATTTTGTTCATTAGTTTGTTTCTGAGATGTGAAAAACTGCGTTTGAGTTTCAACTAGCTTCGTCATCATATCTTCTAAATTCGGCTTTTTATCATCGGTTTGTTATGGTGGTTTGTTTTGAAAATTAGGTCTTTGCTGATTGTAAGTATTATTGGATACTTGTTGATTGCTAGGACCTTGTTGGTTGTTGTATGGAATATTTCGGTTATAATTCTGGTTTTGATTGTAAATAGGTCTTGGCGGTTGATAATTATTCTGATAATTATTTCCAGGCCTTTGGTTTATGTATGAAATATTCTCTCTTTGTTCCATTGTTAATTCAATACTGAGACAATCTTTTGTCAAATGTGGTCCTCCACACTGCTCACAACTAATTCGTATTGAGTGAATATCTTTAGTCATCTTTTCCATTCGTCTCTCGACAGCATCTATCTTTGCAGAAATGGAATCTAAGTCATGGCTAGAATCGGCTCTAGCTGCTTTAGATGATCTAACGATATCTTTTTCTTGGTGCCACTCATGTGAGTGGGAAGCAGTGTTATCAATAATTTTGTAAGCATCAGTTTCGGTTTTCTTCATAATAGAACCACCAGCTGCTATATCTATGTCTTTCCTTGTAGTGATGTCGCATCCTTGGTAGAATATTTGTACTATTTGACAGGTGTCTAAACCATGTTGCGGACATCCTCTTAATAACTTTCCAAATCTTGTCCACGCCTCATATAGAGTTTCATTCGGTTTCTGTGTAAACGTAACAATTTCTGCTTGAAGTCTTACGGCTTTAGATGCAGGAAAGAATTGTTTAAGAAAATTTTCAACTAAAACGTCCCATGTATCAATCGCCCCTTCAGGTAACGATTCCAACCAATCTTTGGCTTCTCCCTTTAAAGTCCAGGGAAATAACATGAGATATATCTGTTCATCCTCCACTTCTCTTATTTTAAATAGTGTGCAGATCCTATTAAAGGTACGTAGATGTTCATTTGGATCTTCCTTCGGCGCACCACTAAATTGGCATTGATTAGTCACCATGTGTAGAATTTGTCCTTTGATTTCATAATCTGGCGCATTAATGTCTGGATGAGTAATTGCGTGACCTTGGCCAGTGCGTTTAGC